>NW_022992080.1:0-107395 GCF_902827175.1 Gymnodraco acuticeps
GACTCTTCACCCTTCCCCTCCTTTTTTCCCTTCTTATCCTCATCTTCGCTAATATCCTCTATCCCCATCTCTTCTTCCCTCTGTTTCCGCTCCTCCTCTCCTCTGACTCAACTCCCTCATCCTTTCCCTTCTCTTTTCCTTCCATCCTCTCTCTTTCTCTCTCTCTCCTACTCTTCCCTCCTCCATATCTTCCTTCATCCTCATCATTTCTAACTGCTCCTCCTCCCTCTGTCTCTGCTCTCGCTCCTCCTCATCCTCTGTATTCGCTTCTTTGTTCTATTTCTTCCATCTCCACCTCATTCCCACCTCCTCCTCTTTCAACCTATTTTCCATTCCCCTTCATCCTCTTATATATTTCCTCCCACTTGTTTCACCATCAATCCCACACACAGACCCTTCATAAACACCCATTATTTGTAAACACTTCACCCATCCACTCCTTTTTTATCCTCATCCACACACCCTCCATCCCAATGTGTTTCCTGCAAACATATTTACTTGCCCCACATAGAATTATTGCCCGTTCTCTTCTAATCCTATTTCTGAGGCCATTGCCATTAAAGGAGAAGATGGCTGCCATCAAAAGGAATGCTGTTATAATAAGCGTCCTTAACATTGTTACCTTAAGCTGTTCCCTTTCCCGAGCTCCCCCTCTGTTGAGCTCGCTCTTCTTTTCTCCATCTCCTTGTCCGCTTTGCGTTTATCACTCCGCCCGACGTTCTCCGCTGAGGCCTTCCTCACACCCCCACGCCCGTTTCTCTTCAAGCTGCTGTCCCTCTGCTTATCCTTAGGGTTCCCGAAAATCACGGCGCCCACAGGGTCCTCCTCCAGCACTCCCTCATCCATATCTGATGCCTCCGAGATGTCCTCCACCACTCCAGGACTCCGAACCTTCTTTCCTCCGCCGCCGCTTCCTTCGGCGCCTCCGCCGCTTCCTTCGGCGCCTCCGCCGCTCTGCTTTGCACTTTTCTTAGTTCCATCCTCGTCTTCCGCCGCTCCTCCCCCACTCAGGCCACCATCCTCATCGCCTGACCTCCTCAAAGGGTCTTTTCTTTGCTCCTTCCGCCCCTTCCTCCTCCTTGTCTTCCTCCTCCTCGTCTTCCTCCTCCTCGTCTTCCTCCTCCCCCTTTTGCTCCTCGTCTTCCTCCTTGTCCTCTTTCTCTTCCTCCTTCTCCTCTCTCTCCGCCCTGAAATTGCACTCCCTGGCATAATGTCCTGCCTGGCCACACTTGTGCATTTAACTCTGGGCCACTCCCTAAAGAAGTGACCGGGCTGGATGCACAGCCGGCAGACAGGAACCTGGCGATTGTGCAGTACTCTGAAGTACTCCGCACCCCTCACTGTTTCTAACTTTGTTGAATAAGGGAGGGAGCTAATCTTGTCATTGAATCTAACTCTCAGGAATCTGGTGCCGTCTGAGATTTCTGTGCCCGGCCACACTCTTTTTTTGATTGCCGAGATAGGCTCGACCCCCCACTCTTTCAGTCTCTTAATTATCATGCCATCAGGTACATATACCGGCAGATTTAGGAATGAGACAGTCATATCTTTGTTCAAGAGGTCCTGTGCATGCACCATGACCCCGTTCACCCTCAGTCCCTCCATTATTTTCCTTTTCCCCAGACAGGTCCTCATGGTGACTTCATATAGCCGCTCCCCTCTCACTCTGCACCCGTCCACAACCCCACACTTTTTTTGTATTCCTTTTAGTAAGTCCATCATTGTTACTGCGTCTCCTCCATCCACAGTTACCTCCACAGTTAATTCTACACTGTACCTCACAGTCCCCATCTTCTTTCTTGTTTCCTCCTCTCCCGCTTTCTTGTTTTGTCCTTGTTCTTCGTTGGTATCCTCCTTTCCGTCCGTTTTGCCCCCCTCTTTCTCGTTGTCCATGATCCGCGTTGCCGTGGTCTTGTCCATTCCTGGCTCAGTTGCCATTGAATCTGTCATCAAAACAAACGCCCAGCTCAGGGGAAGAACCCCTCTTTGAATCGTTTTCTGTACACCACTTCTCCGTTCTCTGCCACTCGTCAGCCGTTGGATCTGAAGAAACTGGTCATAACTTTTTTTTTTATCTTTTATTATATCAATCATATAAACAATATACAATATAACACTTTAAAAACATGATAGTCCCCCTCGCCGATCCCCAAAAAAGAAAGGACCCCAAGGCTTTCCATCACATCACATAAAACATAATTCCCCATTCAAACATCTCCCTTCATTATACATTTAATTCCCTTTTCACTTTCATACAATAAACAAACATCTCAGTTTTCCATGCCTGTTCTCCCTCACACACCGAATCATCTCCCTATTACCCCACCTAATTGTGCTTTCACTCTCCCCATTCCCATTTATCACATATACCCACCAAATCACAACAAAGTCTCATAAAACAAACTCAGTTCATATTTGGCTTCCTTCAATTGTGTCCAAAATACATTCAAGCCCTGCCACATTCCCCCCACATTTCACCACCGTCAAACTACCTAATCATAATCCCACTCTCCCTTCTCCACCTTTTCCCGTGTCTCTATTACCGCCCCATTTTTTTTTCCTCTTCCCAATAATCCTCCCACTCTTCAATGTTTCCCCCCCTTTTCACTCCATACAGCCTGTCGCAAAATAATCAGTCCATACACATCCTCCTCGCTCTCTACCCACTCACCCTTCCCATTCATCACCCCCATGTTCACACTAATTTCCTCATTGCCCTCCTCTCTCAACCCCTCCTCTCTCTTTCTAACTCTCTCATTCCTCTCCTCCTCTGACTCATGCTCTTCAACCTCCCCCTCCTCTTTTCCCTTCTCATCCTCATCTTCGCTAATATCCTCTATCCCCATCTCTCCTTCCCTCTGTTTCTGCTCCTCCTCTTCTTTATCCATCTTCTCCCCCCATCCCTCCCTCTCATCCTCCTCAATCTTCCCCTTCTCTATTCCCTCCTCCTCCTCTCTCTCTCTCTCTCTCTATCTCTCTTACTTTCCCCTCCTCCATTTCTTCCTTCATCCTCATCATTTTTAGAAGCTCCTCCTCTTTCTTTCGCTGCTCCACCTCTTCCTCATCCTCTGTGTATTTACTCCCATCACTCCCTCTTTCTTCCACTCCCTCCATCCCCTCCTCATTTTCGCCTTTTCCTCTTTCAACCTCCTTTTCATTCCCCTTCATCCTCTTTTTATCTTTCCTCACATCCTTTGTTTTCTCTCTCTCACCATTTCCACCCCCCACACTATTTCCACCATTGTTCCCACACATAGACCCGTCACCAGCACCATCACCATCACCTTCATCATCATCACTTTTACTTTCATTATCATCATTACTTTCCCCTTCTCGTTGTCTTTTCCTTTCTGCTTCACCCTCTCCGCCCACACCCTCACAACCATCCGTCCTCCCCTCGTCACATTTGCCCGCACCTTCAGGCCCCAACCCACCCTCTCCACCCCCCTGTTTAGGGGGGGGGGGAGGGGGTTGAGAATTGGGGCCCTCCGGGGGAGGGAATGACTCCTCTTCCCCCTTGCTCCCTTTTGGGGCCCTTGCTCCCTCCCTTCTCTCCTCTCCCTCCCCATCCCACAGTTCCTCGCGAGATGCCCCGACCCCTACACCTATGACATATGATGGCCGGGCACTCCCTGAAAATGTGCCCCGGCCTGAGACAGTTTCGGCACACCTGGCTCTGCCTGTCATGCCTCACGTTAACATATTCCACACCTTCCAACCCTTCAAATTTTGTTGAGTAGGGGAGGGATTTCACCTCCTCCCCAAACTCCACCCTCAAAAACCTCGTGCCATCCACCACCCTTGTCCCCGGCAACATCCTCCTTATTATTTGGGACGCCGGTTTCACCCCCCACTGTGACAGCTTATCAAAAATCACCTTATCCCCCAAATAAACCGGCATGTACATAAAAGACACCACTGCTTACGCTCTTTTTCCCTAATTCCCGTGCAATCCACCTTCACCCCCCTCACCCTTACCCTTCCAACAATCTTTCCTTCCCTCTTGTGTATGCATCGTTAATTCAAACACACCCTTTCCCCTTTTACCCTACATCCCAAAACTCTCCCACACATTTCTTGCACCCCCACCATTAGTTCCATCATTGAAATTTTGATTTCCCCCCTTTCCACAGTAGCTCAAGAGTCCACTCTGCTTTATATTCCACACCTCCTTCATCGTTCTCACTTCCCTCTTTCCCCGTTTCCTTTTTCTTTCTTTCTTTCATTCATCTCTTTTATTCTCTTCATTCTTTCCTTCTTTGTTTTCCCCTCTTTCTCTTTCAGTATTCTTCTCTTTTTTCTCTTCCTTCTTCTTCTCTCCCCCTTCCCTCCTCTTGGCTTTTCTCCACCCGTCGTTTCCTCCTTCTCTCCCGAAATGCCTTCTCCTTATCACCTCCTGTTGCCGCCATATCGCTCACCTCTTCCTCTACTGCTACTGCAGCAGCGGCGGGGCCGGAGTTTACACTCCCCCACTCTCCACTTCCTCCTTCTTTTTCCTCCTTCTGTAGTGTCTTCTCCTTTTTTGTTCCACTCTTCCCATCAGCTTTCACCTTTCGTTCCTCATCCACTTCCATCTCCTCCTCCACCATCAAAGCATAGTCATCCTCTTTTCTCATTCTCCTCGATTTTACAGCATCCTCTTTTCTCATTCTCCTCAATTTTACAGACATCTCCATTTTTCCTGTACCCTCCTCCTCCTTCTTCTTCTCCTTATTTCTTCCACTCTTTCGATTATTTTCCACCGTTATTTCCAGCTTCTCTTTTCCTCCACTCTGCCCCTCCCCCTCCTTAGCAGGCATAGCTGCACTCACGGTTTAAGAACCCGTATTTCTTTACTTCTTGTTCCTTATTTTCCGCTCACAAATGTCCCCCCCCCCCCGTCAGCAAAGCTGATTAGGGGGGTTTTATCCGGAAAAAAGTTTGTGTAATGTCTTTAAACACCCCTTTTCCCCCGGTTTTCTCCACCAAACAATTCGCTTTTTCCCCTCCTCCAACTCACGGTTTCTGAATGCCCGTATTCCTCTTTTCCTCTCCAATCCTCCAGTTCAGAACTTCCCCCCCGACAGCAATCCTGTTCAGGGGTATTCTTGCCGAAAAAATTCCCGTCAAAAAGCACTTTAAACCATTATTTAGTTCCCTCCGTCCAAACATTCCGTCCTCTGCTTCCGACGAACTGGTCATTACACAAGACAATCCGACAAAGACAGACAGAAAAACCAGAACTTAAATACACACAAGACTAATTATACAAACAAGACACAGGTGAGGAGGGAGGAGAAAACACAGGGACACCAGGTGCACACAATCGGGTAATAAGCCACACCAGGGAAACTAACGACAGGGAACCACAGATAGATCTAAAGACAAAACACAACGCAGACAGAAAACCAAAAACAGATCTAGACAAGACAAAACACAACACAGACAGAAACAGGCAAGACAGGAGGTGAAGACCTTTCCAAATAAAACATGAAACAAAAGACAGAAAAAGACAAGACAAAATACAACACAGACAGACATGGGCGTCGCCTGGGGTAGGCTTTAGCCCCGGATGTTTTTTCTTTAGTTCCGGACAAATTCTCCCTCAATAATATAATACATTAACCGTACTTTACCTAGAGAGGATGGCAGAATTGTAATTTCCCGTGTTCAGTGAATGCAACAGAGGCAACCACCAGACCAATCAGAGAGTTGTATGGAAATAAACGTGTTTTATTGGCTGACCTCTCCTCTGTGACAGTGTTTAAACTTTCAGCCGCGGACGCGGAGTTTCTGAAGATGGAAATAGAGAGGCGAAGTCCCTCCCCTTCCGAAAGCCTCCATGGGACCCCGGAAGCGGAAAATTATACATTGAAGTCAATGGAGAGAGAAAGGTTATCTTTTGATCCCGTTTGAATTGTGCCACGAATGACACATATGATGTTTGTCAATTTAAAAGAACATTTTGCAAGTCAAAAAAATAAAAATGTGTCGTAAAACTGTGAAGTTACACATTTTTTCGTGTGAAACCGCTCAGTGAACTACAGGTCTCTCGTCTCGCACAATACGCGTCACCAACATAAAGATGGCCGTCACGTTAGCACATTTCACCACATTCTTTCAGAATGAGAATAAAAGTATTTTACGAGGTGAAAATCACTACAAGTCTGGGCACGTTGAGAGCTGTACCTATATGAAAGGGGAGTTAGTCGGTTCTGTAAGAGCCAGCATGCGGGACCGGCTTTACAAGGTTTCGGTGAGTAATATGAGTGCAATGTGTAACGTTAATGTCAGCTAGCTAACATTAGCTAACAAGGTACACTAACGTGTTTTGTTTAGCAACTAGTTTTCTCCTTAAGAACTTCGTGGTCTCTGTGTATGCTGTGGATAACATTAGTGTTCACAAGAACAAGGTACACTCCCGTGTTTTGTTTTAGTTGCTCTTCAGATTGAAGCGGACAGTTTTATATCGACTATACTGTATGTGTGATCTCCTTTTTCTCGTTGTGTATTTGACTTTATTTGCTGTGTGTCGATTCAAGGATTTTGGTTATCTAGGCACAGCTGTGTGTGACTCCCTCTGGTACACCGGTATGTGTTTTCCTAATGTAGAGAGCATTGATTAATTAATAAACTACACACTGAGTCTAGATCCTGACCAAATCCTTTTTTATTGTTGATCAAATGTTTTTCAAAAATGTATTCATACACATTTAGAAAAATACAATGTACAATCACAACCAATACATCACAAATTAGAAAAAATACAGAAAAAACAAACAATAACAAGAGGACAAAACTATGGAAAAATAAACCCTCCCACCCCCAGATCCGGACCATCCTTGTATTATTGCTCATTCAATCTATTATAGCATGCTAACAAATGGTACTTACTTTATTTGTACAGATCTGCATGGGAGACGATGGCGCGATGCAGAGCGCTGTCTGTGATTGTGCACAGGAGATGTACAAATGCAGCCACGCTGCAGCATTGGCAATATTTGCCATGTGGCAGATCAGCTCCACAGATGTTGAGTGCCAGTGGAGGAAGCCTGGCACTTCCAAAGTAGTCCAGCCGGTGTCTCAACTTTACCAACAGCGAGAGGAGACATACAACCCACTGGCCAGAGACATCGCCAACTGTCAACTGGGGGGTTGTAAACCAGGCCGAAGGGGTGAAGGCTTTTGTGGAGGCCTATCAAGTGACAGTGTTCGAATCGAGTCTGGTCTCTTTGTGAGTGAGTCGGGTGTTCTGGGAGCATCACCCGATGGACTTGTGGAGCCATCTGCCCTGCTGGAGGTGAAGTGTCCACACAGCCAGAGGAACATGACCATCACGGAGGCAGTCCAGTTACCATCCTTCTGTCTCCGTGAGGAGGGTGGGTCATATATTCTCAAGGAGAATCACCCATACTGGCACCAGGTCCAAGGGCAGCTGCACATCACAGACCGGAGTCTCTGCTACTTTGTTGTGTGGACCACGAAGGAGGCGATCATCATCCCCATCCCCAAAGACCCTGCATGGCATGGAAATCTCCTCCTCCTGGAACAATTCTACACCCAGCATATGCTCCCTGTGTTGGCCAGTAGAGAGGAGGACATTTAAATAAACATACTCTTAACACCCTCGGACTCTGCGTTGTGTTTCGTATGTGTGATGGGGTGTTATGCAGAGGGGAGGAAAACAGGACACAGCAGATTGGGATTGTGGTGGAGATGCTGAGCAGTTATTTAATTGTTGCATGTAATTATTATTATACTGCGTGCTTCTGAGTTATTCCATCTTTTGCTGTAACATGGATCTGTATGTAACTCTATATTTACTTGTTATCTACCACACTTCCTTCTACATCATACACCATCATTATACATGATGGTGTATATAGGATATATATATTTGTATACATATCTGTAAATTGTATAATTTTATTTAAACGTCTTTTTGATCTCTCAAACTGGGTAAGATTGACAATAAAGTTGACTTTGAAAAATATATATATTCTTTATGAAAATAGTTGACTGTTGTCAAATGAATCCAAATGAAACGTTGGACTGAACTACAACTACGCCTTTAAATCTCTACGGACTGTTTTTCAGTGGGATGGCAAGTTCCTATCTTTAAACATTTATTAGTTTTTTTCTCAGAACAGATTTGATTTTCTGAAGTTAATTTAACTTTGCCGACCATGTAAGGTCATTATTAAAAAGGTACAATCAATTTGTTTAGGGTTGACTAAAATAATGAAAAACATTCATTTGGATAATTTACTGACAGAATAAGAAACTCAATGATGCTCTACTCACCTGTTCCCTTTTCATAAAGTGAAACAGTTGAAACGATAGATTTTAGTAAACTTAAAAACAACCTTCTCCAAAAGCTATCAAGGAATATACCGAATACTTGTTTTAGAACTTTATTACATATTTTTATATAAATATTTTGAATGATCCATAATTGACAGAAGCTTGTGTTTACACTGACCTGTTACTCATATATTAATGTCTTTGTAACTTCAGTAAACCACTACCTCACTAGTTTCTTTCATTCATCACGGTTCAGTAAACTAAGTGATACATGAACCAGTTTAATCATTATAATAACGTAGGATTGCAACTCTTTGAAAATGTATGTGGCTCTTAAAAGAGCTGTTGTGTTTGGGTGTGCTGGTCTCAGGTCAGTCTAAGCCCTCTCTCCGCGGATGTGGCGGGCCAGCTGGATGTCCTTGGGCATGATGGGGACCCTCTTTGCTTGGTTCATCTTACTGGGGGGCAGCTACATGGATGTCGGTGCAGTCCACAATCATTGCGCAGTTGAAGGCAGAATGAATTTATTATTGACTCCGAATGAAGCACAACTTCATGTCATACAATGCAATGACTTTATTTGTAATTGTGTAAAAAAATATGAGCATTGATTAGCAAGCAGGACCTGCAGGAACAGAGAATGGTGATGGAGCTGGGAAGAGAGAAGAATAAAGAAAACAGATCAACTTTATTATCGGATATTAAAAATTCAATTTCAAAACAAGTTGCCGCTCCTACAGTTTTCTAGTATGTAAAGATGATTTCACATGACCTATGCAACATATCACACTCAATACATGTGTGTCTCTGAGGGGTGCATTGTGCCTTTGATGTATATAAATAATATACCATAACCAAATACTATTACGTACAGTGGAAATCAGGTTGCCAGAGCAGGTCAGTGTGCATGTTCCTCAACGTCTCAGCAGTTACAGGTGAGGTAAAGAAAATAAAAGAGAAAAAGGTCAGTAACAACACTTTAAAGTAACAACACTTTGAATAATTATCTCTTCTAACAATTTTCTCTCAATAAGCACACAACGACTGTCTTTCCAACAAACAGATTGTCATCACAATGAAACACGTCCAGAAGAATGTCATGCAAAGCTCCCTGCCTGCCTTCGACTCTCCCTGAACTGCTTCCTTAGCACCCGGTGGAGGGCGCAGTAGGCTACTCTTCAAAAGTTTCACGACATACTTACCATCATGTTTGGTTACTGTTTAACATTTTGGTTTACTTCATGTAATAAAATAATAACTTCATGGTAAGGCTACTAAAAATGACAAGGCTAAGTAATGTAATGCTAACTAACGTGCTCGCTACTCGTCGCTACTAGCTAGGTAGCTAACTTGACTATGCACATGAACATGCACAACATGTATATTACCTATGATATTACCTGATATGTCTGATCCAGCGACTCCTGGTCCTTTCATCAGACGGGAATCGATAGAAGGAGCAAGTGGTATGATCACTTTTATGACTACAACCTGGTACAAAGCACACAGGCATCTTGTAAAAGTGAATTTATTTTTAGCGATCTATAATTTATTGGAGGGAATAAATCAGTTATGAGATTTTCTTCTTCTTCGCTTTAATTACGAGTCTTATTATAAATCACCGAGCATGCCTGTGACATCACTTACGCGACCCAGAATGGGATTTGGGATTTGTAGTCTTTGTAGTAGCGTATTTTTCATAGTCTTATATTTCAGCAGTTTTACGACAAAATGTGACTTTTTTTGACAAGGAAATGATTGTTTAAGATTGACAAACATCATATGTGTAGTTCGTGGCACAATTCAAACGGGATCAAAATATACGTGTTCTCTCTCCATTGAATTCAATGTAAATTTTTCGCTTCCGGGGTCCCATGGTCCGGAAGTAGATGGGCGTGACTTCGCCTCTCCATTAGACATTTTTTAAATAAAAAATACGGCAATTCTCAAGTGGTGGCTCACACAACAACCCCAGAGCAGAGCCACCACCTGAGCCAGGTGAACAAGGTATGTAAATGTCAGTAAACTTACAAGTTATGTCAACATGTAAGCAAAGCATAAATTATAGCTACGTTAACGTTACTTTGAATCGCGGGGGTAAGCTAAACCGTTAGCAAGTAGTTATAGCTAGCCAGATATATTAAATAAACACTTTGTCATAAAATCTAAATGTTGTGTTTTTTAGCGTTACCTGGTGATTTAAAAGAAAGCTCTCTGGGAAATGTTGACTTACTGTCAGTGTTCGACATGAAGCTAGAAGCTCAAGCTACCTTACAGTACACAGTTGATTCCTGAGTCCTGTCAGTTAAAGTGTTTCATAGTTAGCTTAGCTAAGCATCAACCTAGCACTGAAATATATGTTATGTGACGGTATTTCTGAGAAAAAGTCAGCTGCAATGGTGGCATAGTTGCCACTGCTTTACGTGTCAACAGCATGTTTGAACGTATTTGCAGCAGTAAATGTGGCTGTTTGGCCACTGACGTTGCCATAACAACACCTGAATTTAAATGCACAACTCTTTTTGTGACAGATTTTTGCATGAAATTATAATTCTTCTGATTGATATTTCCTATTGACAGCTAGTTTCTATGTGTACATTATGAGATGGACAGCCAGCTAACAAGCTTTCAGATCAAAGCCAATCAGGTGGGGCTCCTGAAAGGGGCAAGGGACACTATGCTCCCAAATATTAAGCCTTGACCCCCATCTTAAAATTGATATGATCAAAAAATGATCTGCATTGTCGGAGGCCTTTTTTCCTCATTATCATGTCAAATTGTACAGCTTTCCTTAGTGTTGAATGCAGAAAGATGACTATATTAGAGTATTAAGTGAAAATGACTATTAAAGTGTGAAGTGAATATATTAAGTGAATTACTCAAACTGCATTTGTATAGGAAATGATTATGTCCTATTGGCAGATAACTACTCTAACAGTGATATCTACAAGAGATGTACATTTAACTATTTTCAATTGGTTGGTATTACAATTTGTGACAGTGTGGTGACACTCATTTTAATGAAGACAAATGTGTGTATCTTGAAATTCATTTATTTGACAGAGCTGGAAACTGATTGACTTACATACTTGTTTGTGTTTACCTACACAGTCATCACAGATGAGCCAAACAGAGGATGAAGAAAGGAGAACAGGAGAAAGGGACACACAAGAAGGAGATACAACAGACAAGAACGACAATGGAGACAACAATGAGCAGGAACACCAGAACAGACAAGAGTCAATGAGTAACATGACTGATTTAGGGACTGCAGATACAGGGCCAAGGCAAGTGAGACATCACTGCTTTCCATCCAGCATGTTTGGCCAGCAAAATAGATAATTTCAACCGCAAACAGCAAGTGATGAGGGAAGCCGCAAGTGAGGAGGGATTATTATTTCCTCCTTCCATCCCTTTTTTCTGTTTAATATGATTACTAACAACTTCTAATAATTTGACATAGTTTATGATTTAATTGGAAAATAAAGTGTTTTTAAATAATAAACCCGTTTCTGATTCTGATTCTTTGATTTTTGTTGACATATGGGTGTTGAGAGATGTATCCATATCTCTTAATGTTGCTCTCAAAGTGCACAAGATTGATGCTTTTAACTTAAACATTTAAAAAAAATCTTCCTGGGAACCCCAGTGGAGGTGAGTTCCCTCAAAATAGCACTTTATCTCTGCTTATGTAACTCCAGTGTAGTGTCCCCTCGGCAACAGATCACTCGGAGCTGGTGATTACTTTCCTGCATTTCAATGGACAGCATAAAAGCACACGTGAGCTGGGTTCTGGTGCTCAGATTAGCTATTGATGATCACATTGATAAATCATATAAAACCAATCACACAACAACATGTTGCTGTGACTGTGAGCATTAAACAATTAACATTAAACTAAACAAACACAACAGTACGTTATTGTCCTTATAAAATAAAAACATACATTTTGTCCACCGAGATAATACAGGCACCTTACCCTCAAGAGATCCTCACGTGCTATGAGAATCTCCCACAATCCATTGCCGTAACAAAGCTAATGCAGACACACGTTTGTGACACCAGATGGTGCAATTGTGTATGTGCGTGTGGGGAGTCTTGCAGTAGAAAATTCGACTGTAGCGCCGCCACTGTGGGCTAAGCCTCGAATGTTTCCAGGTCCAGGCGACGCCCCTGCAGACAGATCTTGACAGCGAGGGAGTTTCCACACGCTGCATTTCACTCCGTCTCTCATCATGAGGCGCGTACACGCCCAGGGGATGAGAGGTGTGTGCATGCTGTCCACACGAGGCGTTATAACGGTGCTCGTGGGTTATTATGACCGTGTGGAGGAGGCATATCTGGGACAGAGGAATGCTGTGAGCTCTGCAGTTTATAAACCAATAGGTTAAAACAGCAGGCTTCTGCAGCAAATGAACCACCTCTGGAGTGTCCCCCTGTTGGAAGAGACCCAGGGGTTATTGATTATTGAAGTAACCTGTGTTCCTAGTGTCCAGACGTGAGTTTGAAGCTGGAAATATGAGAAGTGAAACCTTTCTATTAGGAGATGTGAGAGATGGGGTGTCCTTGTTTGGACACGGCTCAGGCCTCTGGAATGCTGCATGGTGGAATGTGTGTGTTCATTGTAGTGGCTATATATATGCTGGATATCCTTGTTTGGACACGGCTCAGGCCTCTGGAATGCTACATGGTGGAATGTGTGTGTTCATTGTAGTGGCTATATACAGATGGAGCGCTCCATTTCAGACGCCTACCCGTGCGGGTCCGTGATCGGCACGGGGTGGGCCCCTGCTGAAAAGGAAACCCCCCCCCCGCAGGACTTGAAACGCCCCCTTGATAAATACATTTAATTATAATGAAACCAGCTGCAATGGATCATGGATCCACCAGGGGGAGCCGTGATTAAAATGCTGCCACACTGGAACTCATATGAAATAAACAGCTGATCTACAGGTGTCTGATATAGAGAGGCGAAGTCCCTCCCCTTCCGGGAGCCTCCATGGGACCCCGGAAGCGGAAAATTATACATTGAAGTCAATGGAGAGAGAAAGGCAGAGGTGGGACCAAGTCACTATTTTGCAAGTCCGAGTCAAGTCTCAAGTCTTTGCGCTCAAGTCCGAGTCAAGTCTCAAGTCATTGTTTTGCAAGTCCAAGTCAAGTCTCAAGTCAGGATGGGCAAGTTCAAGTCCAGTCAAGTCCTAAACTTTGACAAAACGAGTCATAAACAAGTCATTATGTGTTTTTCACCAAATGTAATGACATCGATCAACAGAATAATACTTAATAATCAAATTGCTCTTTATTAGTCACATTAATAATTTAATAATCCATTTTCTCTCTGCTGGTAAAATAACGTGTGTTTTTCTAATTTAAGAGGGATCAGTAAGGTAAGGCTACCGTGACGGTTTGATTCAGAAGGAGTTTAATGGATAAGATCCCTGATGTTGAGGTAACCAGAATGTTTATTTCCACTGTGTACAACATGTTGTAAGGGACCCACAATCTATCTTTATGCAAGGGATAATGTGCAGCGAGGCGGTCTCTATGGGGAAAAGAACACCTGAATCTAGATCCCTCTGCAGGTGGTACTTTAACTATATTTTGATGCTAATACTTTTACTTGTAACATTTTGAATGCAGGACTTGTTATTGTACAGGGTTCCTGCAGGTTTCGCCAACTCAAATTTAAGACTTTTTAACACCTTTTTAAGACCACTTTGAATAGAATTTAAGACCTATTTCACGGCAATAAAGTATGAAGGAAAATGTATATAAAGAAGAAATACGTCCCATAATCACTTACAAAGTAAATGTATTCATGTTCAACATAAGAACAATGACTGAACACAACAGCATAACAGTACAGAACTGTGTTAGCGTGTTAGACAAAAAGTGTGTGTGTCTGTGTGTGCTTGAGTGTGTGTGTGTGTGTTAGGGCTGTGCAATTAATCATTTTAAATCGCAATTACGATTTTGGCCTGCCACAATTACGAAAACAACATAATAGAAAAAAAATTTTATTTAGCTTTGCTAGGTTGTGACAGTGCACTACAACATATTTGATCTAATGAATTTTTTTGTAATGTATCATTTATTTAATTAATTTTTGTATTGGTTTTTCAGTTGAATTATACGTTCAGGGTAATCAACAGTTAAAAATATACTGTTCAAATTATTATTTGTTTTAAAGTTCAATAAATGGATGTTTTCAAAGTCAATGAATAATCATATTTAATAATCGTGATATTAATTATTGACCAACATAATCTTGATTATTGCCATAATCGAGCAGCCCTATTGTGTGTGTGTGTGTGTGTGTGTGTGTGTGTGTGTGTGTGTGTGTGTGTGTGTGTGTGTGTGTGTGTGTGTGTGTGTGTGTGTGTGTGTGTGTGTGTGTGTGTGTGTGTGTGTGTGTGTGTGTGTGTGTGTGTGTGTGTGTGTGTGAGAGAGAGTGACAAGAGCTATATTCAGAGCTCTGCTGCCTTGGCTACACTATTTCATCGTTGCTGTTGTATGATTGGTGTTTAGCTGCGGTATTTAGCGTCTACAGCACCTCCGCTTTTAGGGTTGACGTAGACCCAAACTTCGCCCGGAGGTCCCCCGGTGTTGTTGCGGGAGCTGCTGCACTAGCTAACCCTACATTAGCTAACGCTGCAATAGCTAACGCTACATTAGCAAAACAAACAGTAATTTATTTTGCAAAAGGTGCAGCGGGCTTCAAACACGTTCCCTCCACTGGTTTCAACCAAGCACTAAATTAGATGTTTTCCAACCAAATACGGTTGAACTTACACTTCCCCATATTTATTTGTAAGTAGATTCGAAGATAGGCTACATGAGCTGAAGCTTGGTTGCTAGGTTACTAGCTGGGTGTTCTCCAATAAGGGGCCGGGGGAAACAAAGTTAGTGATTACTGGTTCCATGTTGATTTAATTCAATACAAATTGTTGGGGGGAACTGAAAGGCTCTTACCGTACTGGTTACTTTGCAGCCCGGACATTTCCCCCAAAACACATTTAGACGCTATCGCAACACAGAAGTACCTTTCAAATCCGATAATTTTTAAGACCTTCTGAATCATATTTAAGACCTTTTTAAGGCCTTAAATTCAGATTAACAAATGTAAGACTTTTTAAGACTTGTTAAGACCACGCGGGAACCCTGATTGTAACTTTTTTTAATTGTCTGAACTTCTCCCACCTCTGACAATAAATCCTGAGTGGTTACCAAAAACAAACCCTGCTCTGAAGGTTATTTTCATTTTACAAATCCTGCACTCAGCTTTGCTTTCTCCAATATCATTGAAAAGCAGCCAGATGCTGCTTCTTTTTTCGGTTTTCGCTCATTTATTGACTTTTTCCGACGCGCTTGCATTTAAATCCGGCTCCCCGTCTCCCCGTCGCTCTGTGCAGCTGGCCTGTACCACTACACATGCTGTGCCCCCCACCCTTCTTTCACATAATGGTATGATCCTAGTGTGTCCTCGCATATGATTGGCCGCATGGTGGCCCAGCTAAATAAAGACCCGCCCCTGCCTGCAAGGATTCTCAGCAAGAGTAGGAGCGGCTGAAGATTCTGCTTTCCCCGACGGGAGTCTGCTCTTCTAACGGCAGCTCGCGATCGGCGTGTTGGAGACCTCTGAATTAAAGTATCAAGTCACCTCAAGTCAGAAGGCTCAAGTCCAAGTCAAGTCCCGAGTCATTGGTGTTCAAGTCCAAGTCGAGTCGCAAGTCTTTTGTGATGTTGTCAAGTCGAGTCTCAAGTCATAAAATGTGTGACTCGAGTCTGACTCGAGTCCAAGTCATGTGACTCGAGTCCACACCTCTGGAGAAAGGTTATCTTTTGATCCTGTTTGAATTGTGCCACGAATGACACATATGATGTTTGTCAATTTAAAAGAACATTTTACAAGTCAAAAAAATAAAAATGTGTCGTAAAACTGTGAAGTTACACATTTTTTCGTGTGAAACCGCTCAGTGAACTACAGGTCTCTCGTCTCGCACAATACGCGTCACCAACATAAAGATGGCCGTCACGTTAACACATTTCACCACATTCTTTCAGAATGAGAATAAAAGTATTTTACGAGGTGAAAATCACTACAAGTCTGGGCACGTTGAGAGCTGTACCTATATGAAAGGGGAGTTAGTCGGTTCGGTAAGAGCCAGCATGCGGGACCGGCTTTACAAGGTTTCGGTGAGTAATATGAGTGCAATGTGTAACGTTAATGTCAGCTAGCTAACATTAGCTAACAAGGTACACTAACGTGTTTTGTTTTAGCAACTAGTTTTCTCCTTAAGAACTTCGTTTTATCTAACTTCGTTTTATATCGACTATACTGTATGTGTTATCTCCTTTTTCTCATTGTGTCATTTGAGTTTATTTGCTGTGTGTCGATTCAAGGATTTTGGTTATCTAGGCACAGCTGTGTGTGACTCCCTCTGGTACACTGGTATGTGTTTTCCTAATGTAGAGAGCATTGATTAATTAATAAACTACACACTGAGTCTAGATCCTGACCAAATCCTTTTTTATTGTTGATCAAATGTTTTTCAAAAATGTATTCATACACATTTAGAAAAATACAATGTACAATCACAACCAATACAACACAAATTACAAAAAATACAGAAAAAACAAACAATAACAACAGACAAGAGGACAAAACTATGGAAAAATAAACCCTCCCACCCCCTGATCCGGACCATCCTTGCATTATTGCTCATTCAATCTATTATAGCATGCTAACAAATGGTACTTACTTTATTTTTACAGATCTGCATGGGAGACGATGGCGCGATGCAGAGCGCTGTCTGTGATTGTGCACAGGAGATGTACAAATGCAGCCACGCTGCAGCATTGGCAATATTTGCCATGTGGCAGATCAGCTCCACAGATGTTGAGTGCCAGTGGAGGAAGCCTGGCACTTCCAAAGTAGTCCAGCCAGTGTCTCAACTTTACCAACAGCGAGAGGAGACATACAACCCACTGGCCAGAGACATCGCCAACTGTCAACTGGGGGGTTGTAAACCAGGCCGAAGGCTTTTGTGGAGGCCTATCAAGTGACAGTGTTCGAATCGAGTCTGGTCTCTTTGTGAGTGAGTCGGGTGTTTTGGGAGCATCACCCGATGGACTTGTGCAGCCATCTGCCCTGCTGGAGGTGAAGTGTCCACACAGCCAGAGGAACATGACCATCACGGAGGCAGTCCAGTTACCATCCTTCTGTCTCCGTGAGGAGGGTGGGTCATATATTCTCAAGGAGAATCACCCATACTGGCACCAGGTCCAAGGGCAGCTGCACATCACAGACCGGAGTCTCTGCTACTTTGTTGTGTGGACCACGAAGGAGGCGATCATCATCATCCCCATCCCCAAAGACCCTGCATGGCATGGAAATCTCCTCCTCCTGGAACAATTCTACACCCAGCATATTCTCCCTGTGTTGGCCAGTAGAGAGGAGGACATTTCAATAAACATACTCTTAACACCCTCGGACTCTGCGTTGTGTTTCGTATGTGTGATGGGGTGTTATGCAGAGGAGAGGAAAACAGGACACAGCAGATTGGGATTGTGGTGGAGATGCTGAGCAGTTATTTAATTGTTGCATGTAATTATTATTATACTGCGTGCTTCTGAGTTATTCCATCTTTTGCTGCAACATGGATCTGTATGTAACTCTATATTTACTTGTTATCTACCACACTTCCTTCTACATCATACACCATCATTATACATGATGGTGTATATAGGATATATATATTTGTATACATATCTGTAAATTGTATAATTTTATTTAAACGTCTTTTTGATCTCTCAAACTGAGTAAGATTGACAATAAAGTTGACTTTGAAATATATATATATTCTTTATGAAAATAGTTGACTGTTGTCAAATGAATCCAAATGAAACGTTGGACTGAACTACAACTACGCCTTTAAATCTCTACGGACTGTTTTTCAGTGGGATGGCAAGTTCCTATCTTTAAACATTTATTAGTTTTTTCTCAGAACAGATTTGATTTTCTGAAGTTAATTTAACTTTGGCGACCATGTAAGGTCATCATTAAAAGGTACAATCAATTTGTTTAGGGTTGACTAAAATAATGAAAAACATTCATTTGGATAATTTACTGACAGAATAAGAAACTCAATGATGCTCTACTCACCTGTTCCCTTTTTATAAAGTGAAACAGTTGAAACGATAGATTTTAGTAAACTTAAAAACAACCTTCTCCAAAAGCTATCAAGGAATATACCGAATACTTGTTTTAGAACTTTATTACATATTTTTATATAGTTTGAATGATCCATAATTGACAGAAGCTTGTGTTTACACTGACCTGTTACTCATATATTAATGTCTTTGTAACTTCAGTAAACCACTACCTCACTAATTTCTTTCATTCATCACGGTTCAGTAAACGAAGTGATACATGAACCAGTTTAATCATTATAATAACGTAGGATTGCAACTCTTTGAAAATGTAGGTGGCTCTTAAAAGAGCTGTTGTGTTTGGGTGTGCTGGTCTCAGGTCAGTCTAAGCCCTCTCTCCGCAGATGCGGAGGGGCCAGCTGGATGTCCTTGGGCATGATGGGGACCCTCTTTGCTTGGTTCATCTTACTGGGGGGCAGCTACATGGATGTCGGTGCAGTCCACAATCATTGCGCAGTTGAAGGCAGAATTAATTTATTATTGACTCCGAATGAAGCACAACTTCATGTCATACAATACAATGACTTTATTTGTAATTGTGTAAAAAAATATGAGCATTGATTAGCAAGCAGGACCTGCAGGAACAGAGAATGGTGATGGATGGAGCTGGGAAGAGAGAAGAATAAAGAAAACAGATCAACTTTATTATCGGATATTAAAAATTCAATTTCAAAACAAGTTGCCGCTCCTAGTTTTCTAGTATGTAAAGATGATTTCACATGACCTATGCAAAATATCACACTCAATACATGTGTGTCTCTGGGGGGTGCATTGTGCCTTTGATGTATATAAATAATATACCATAACCAAATACTATTACGTACAGTGGAAATCAGGTTGCCAGAGCAGGTCAGTCCAGTGTGCATGTTCCTCAACGTCTCAGCAGTTACAGGTGAGGTAAAGAAAATAAAAGAGAAAAAGGTCAGTAACAACACTTTGAATAATTATCTCTTCTAACAATTTTCTCTCAATAAGCACACAACGACTGTCTTTCCAACAAACAGATTGTCATCACAATGAAACACGTCCAGAACAATGACATGCAAAGCTCCATGCCTGCCTTCGACTCTCCCTGAACTGCTTCCTTAGCACCCGGTGGAGGGCGCAGTAGGCTACTCTTCAAAAGTTTCACGAAATACTTACCATCATGTTTGGTTACTGTTTAACATTTTGGTTTACTTCATGTAATAAAATAATAACTTCATGGTAAGGCTACTAAAAATGACAAGGCTAAGTAATGTAATGCTAACTAACGTGCTCGCTACTCGTCGCTACTAGCTAGGTAGCTAACTTGACTATGTTCCATGCACAACATGTATATTACCTATGATATTACCTGATATGTCTGATCCAGCGACTCCTGGTCCTTTCATCAGACGGGAATCGATAGAAGGAGCAAGTGGTATGATCACTTTTATGACTACAACCTGGTACAAAGCACACAGGCATCTTGTAAAAGTGAATTTATTTTTAGCGATCTATAATTTATTGGAGGGAATAAATCAGTTATGAGATCTTCTTCTTCTTCGCTTTAATTACGAGTCTTATTATAAATCAACGAGCATGCCTGTGACATCACTTACGCGACCCAGAATGGGATTTGGGATTTGTAGTGTAGGCGTGACTTCGCCTCTCCATAAGAGGCGAAGTCACGCCCATCTACTTCCGGACCATGGGACCCCGGAAGCGAAACATTTACATTGAATTCAATGGAGAGAGAACACGTATCTTTTGATCCCGTTTGAATTGTGCCACGAACTACACATATGATGTTTGTCAATCTTAAACAATCATTTCCATGTCAAAAAAGTCACATTTTGTCGTAAAACTGCTGAAATATAAGACTATGAAAAATACGCTACTACAAAGACTACAAATCCCAAATCCCATTCTGGGTCGCGTAAGTGATGTCACAGGCATGCTCGGTGATTTATAATAAGACTCGTAATTAAAGCGAAGAAGAAGAAGATCTCATAACTGATTTATTCCCTCCAATAAATTATAGATCGCTAAAAATAAATTCACTTTTACAAGATGCCTGTGTGCTTTGTACCAGGTTGTAGTCATACAAGTGATCATACCACTTGTTCCTTCTATCGATTCCCGTCTGATGAAAGGACCAGGAGTCGCTGGATCAGACATATCAGGTAATATCATAGGTAATATACATGTTGTGCATGTTCATGTGCATAGTCAAGTTAGCTACCTAGCTAGTAGCGACGAGTAGCGAGCACGTTAGTTAGCATTACTTTACTTAGCCTTGTCATTTTTAGTAGCCTTACCACGAAGTTATTATTTTATTACATGAAGTAAACCAACATTTTAAACAGTAAGAGTAGTCATGATGGTAAGTATTTCGTGAAACATTTTAAGCGTAGCCTACTGCGCCATCCACCGGGTGCTAAGGAAGCAGTCAGGGAGAGTCGCAGGCAGGCAGGCAGGGAGCTTTGCATGACATTCTTCTGGACGTGTTTCATTGTGATGACAGTAAGGGTGAGTCAATCTGTTTGTTGGAAAGACAGTAGTTGTGTGCTTACTGAGAGAAAATTATTAGAAGAGATAATTATTCAAAGTGTTGTTACTTTCAAGTGTTGTTACTGACCTTTTTCTCTTTTATTTTATTTACCTCACCTGTAACTGCTGAGACGTTGAGGAACATGCACACTGGACTGACCTGGCAACCTGATTTCCACTGTACGTATTTGGTTATGGTATATTATTTATATATATCAAAGGCACATTGCACCCCCCAGAGACACACATGTATTGAGTGTGATATTTTGCATAGGTCAAGTGAAATCATCTTTACATACTAGAAAACTGTAGGAGCGGCAACTTATTTTGAAAATTGAATTTTTAATATCCGATAATAAAGTTGATCTGTTTTTTTTATTCTTCTCTCTTCCCAGCTCCATCCATCACCATTCTCTGTTCCTGCAGGTCCTGCTTGCTAATCAATGCTTTATTTTTTTACACAATTACAAATGAAGTCAATGTATTGTATGACATGAAGTTGTGCTTCATTCTGAGTCAATAATAAATTAATTCTGCCTTCAACTGCAAAATGATTGTGGACTGCACCGACATCCATGTAGCTTCCCCCCAGTAAGATGAACCAAGCAAAGTTGACATAGTCAACATACAGCTGTGCTCTTAAATTGACATGAAGAATTTGTGAAATATTGGTAATTATTTGGAAAAAATGACGGACGATGCAGAAAACCTTTTTTATTTAGTAACAGTGGTCAGGTGAAGCATTTATCCCTACATATGTGTCACACTTAAAAGGCCAAACACACTGTTTGGCCTTAAGAGCTCTGTCTTACTTAGGGTTCAACTAAAACACATACAAGCTGAATGTTACAAGTGCTTCACAATATAAATACAAGAGTGCAGACTGTTTAAACTATGGGTAGGGGGGCTATTTGGCAGGTTTAAATGATTGTTAGTAATGAATTATATAATTTTCTCATTGTAGACGAGCAGACAGGGAGCCAGATGAGAAAAGCCGAATATGCAGCTGCCATTTTCCTCATGGAAAAGAGAAAGGGCTAACTGTATTTGAGTGGACCAAAGAGAAAGGGAGCTTAGCGGTTAATCAGTCCAGCGACCACAGCTACAGCAAAGGGCCAGAGTCTGCAGAAACTGACCCCAAATTCTCCAACGTGCAGTCCGCAGACACCGAACCTGGACCTTCCAGTGTGCAGTCCAGTTGTTCCGCAGACCTGGCAGGGGATACTTGGATGCGAATGGCCAAATATTCAGCAGCAGGCTTACCTGATGATGTAATCCGTATGGAAACAGGGCTTCCTGATCAGGCCATGTTTAAAAGGGTGGCGGGGTTGGTGGAGCGCTTTGAAGGCTCCATTGTCTATTTCGCTGGATGGAAAGTGGAGGGCATCCTGCTGGCAGACCAGGTCTTCATGGCCATGATGAAGATCCGGCAGAATTATCCTCACCTGCACCTTGCACAGCTGTTCCACTGCAGTACCGCAACAGTGGGTAATGTGGTGAACACCATGGTCCATCTGCTCCACAGGTTGCTGTTCAAAAAAATGATGTCCACTGTGCCCAGTAGGCAAAAAAAACAAAACAGCATGCCTGCTGCTTTCCAGTCCTCTGCCTTCAACTGCAGAATGATTGTCGACTGCACCGACATCCACGTGGCCGCCCCAAGTCAGATGGACCAAGCCAAGCTGACATACTCCACCTACAGAGGGATGCACTCCTTCAAAGTGCTCATCTCTGTGGCCCCAAATGGAGTCATCAACTTCTGCAGCCAACTCTTCCCGGGCTCTGTGTCTGATAAGGCCATTATGCAGCATTCAGGCATTCTGGAACATTTAGTGGCCGGTGACCTTATCCTGGCAGACAAGGGCTTCTTAATATCTGAAATTGTGCCTGCGGGTGTGATTGTGAACATTCCCCCTTTCCTGAACAAGGGTAAGTTCACAGAGAGTGAGGTGACAGCTACCAGGGAAATAGCCAAGAACAGGGTCCATGTGGAGAGGGCAAATGCCAGAATAAAGGAGTTCAGGATTCTGGACCTGATTCCTTGCCACCTCAGGAACACTGCAGATGTGCTGGTACAGCTTTGCTGTGCCTTGGTGAACCTGCAAAATCCCCTAATAAAGGAAGTAGCCAGCACCTTCACCGTTGACTAAGCCAGGGGTTCCCAAACCTTTCAGCCTGCGATCCCCCGGGGGGAACATCCGCTGAGACCAGCCCAAAGTCACACAACGGCTCTTTTAAGAGCCACCTACACCTTTTCTAAAGAGTTACAATCCTAAGTTATTATAATGATTACACTGGTTCATATTTTACTCAGTTTACTGAACTGTGATGCATGAAACCAGAAGGGGAATTGTTGAGGTTTACTGAAGTTACAAAGATATGAGTATAACAGGTCAGTGTAAAAACAAGCTTCTGTCAGTCATGAATCATTCAAACTATTTATATAACCATGTAATACAGTTATGTAGTAGTTCAGTAAAAGTAATTATTTATTTATATGTCTTAAATATCCTTTATTTTAGAGGGGCCTGAGACTTAACATGTTCATTGCCCAAAACTGCACTGTAGTTATTGTGCATGTGACAATAAGGCCTTAATATTAGGGCTGCACAATATCAGGAACACATAACACGATAACACTTGCTATATTTGAACAAAAACGTACACATGCAGCATTATTACTTTTCCAACAACATGGGATTTATTGTTTATTAGTTAAATATCGTGTGTGTGTGTGTGTGTGTGTGTGTGTGTGTGTGTGTGTGTGTGTGTGTGTGTGTGTGTGTGTGTGTGTGTTTATGTATATGTCCTCCTCTCTACTGGCCAACACAGGGAGCATATGCTGAGTGTAGAAGTTCTCCAGGAGGAGGAGATTTCCATGCCATGCAGGGTCTTTGGGGATGGGGATGATGATCGCCTCCTTCGTGGTCCACACAACAAAATAGCAGATACTCCGGTCTGTGATGTGCAGCTGCCCTTGGACCTGGTGCCAGTATGGGTGATTCTCCTTGAGAACATAAGACCCACCCTCCTCACGGAGACAGAAGGATGGTAACTGGACTGCCTCCGCGATGGTCATGTTCCTCTGGCTGTGTGGACACTTCACCTCCAGCAGGGCAGATGGCTGCACAAGTCCATCGGGTGATGCTCCCAAAATACCCGACTCACTCACAAAGAGACCAGCGTCGATCACTGTCACCCGATAGGCCTGCACAAAAGCCTTCACCCCTTCGGCCTCATTTACAACTCCCCAGTTGATAGCCATGACTCCGTCTAAATTGTAACCCCCAAGCACCCTCTTCATGAGGGACGCGCATGGAGTGGATGAAAGTCCCGACCTCAGCACAGCACCAAAATTGCTGGCTGTCAACCTGCCCTGTCTGTGTAACTGCCACTGGGGATTTGTCCGCTGTCCTACGGCGGCTGTCTGGATGGCAGCTTGCTGGTCTCTTGTCAGTCGCATTGAGGCAAGAATTGCCTCAAGCCCCCGACCCCCATGCTCCCTCACCAGCTCCGGCACGGTGACAATGGCCTGATGTTGATGCTGCGGCTCTGGCTCAGGTGATAAAAGCCATGCCATGCCACACTGTGTGCCCCTCAGTGCAGACCTGAACCAGTCTACATCCTGAGTGGCGATGTCTCTGGCCAGTGGGTTGTATGTCTCCTCTTGCTGTTAATAGAGTTGAGACACCGGCTGGACTACTTTGGAAGTGCCAGGCTTCCTCCACTGGCACTCAACATCTGTGGAGCTGATCTGCCACATGGCAAATATTGCCAATGCTGCAGCGTGGCTGCATTTGTACATCCCCCGTGCACAATCACAGACAGCGCTCTGCATCGCGCCATCGTCTCCCATGCAGATCTGTAAAAATAAAGTAAGTACCATTTGTTAGCATGCTATAATAGATTGAATGAGCAATACAAGGATGGTCAGGATCTGGGGGTGGGAGGGTTTATTTTTCCATATATTTGTCTGATTGTTGTTATTGTTTGATTTTTCTGTATTACCTATGAGGTTGTTGTGTTTAATATTCATGAGAATATTTGTCATTGTTCAAATGATAATAAACATTTGCATAAAGCATATTTGTCCACTCATATGTTGATAAGAGTATTAAAAACGTGACAAATATTCCTCTAAGGTACATTTAGAACAGATACAAAATGTGCGATTAATTTCCGATTAATCGAGATTAACTATGGACAATCATGCGATTAATCGCGATCAAATATTTTAATCGACTGACAGCCCTAATTTTTTTAAATGTGTATGAATAAATTTTGAAAAACATTTGATCAACAAAAAAAAAGGATTTGATCAGGATCTAGACTCAGTGTGTAGTTTATTAATTAATCAATGCTCTCTACATTAGGAACACACATACCAGTGTACCAGAGGGAGTCACACACAGCTGTGCCTAGATAACCAAACAAATTGACAAGATAACCAAAATCCTTCAATCTACACACAGCAAATAAACTCAAATGACACAAAGGAGATCACACATACAGTATAGTCGATATAAAACTGTCCGCTTCAATCTGAAGAGCAACTAAAACAAAACACGGGAGTGTACCTTGTTCTTGTGAACACTAATGTTATCCACAGCATACACAGAGACCACGAAGTTCTTAAGGAGAAAACTAGTTGCTAAAACAAAACACGTTAGTGTACCTTGTTAGCTAATGTTAGCTAGCTGACATTAACGTTACACATTGCACTCATATTACTCACCGAAACCTTGTAAAGCCGGTCCCGCATGCTGGCTCTTACAGAACCGACTAACTCCCCTTTCATATAGGTACAGCTCTCAACGTGCCCAGACTTGTAGTGATTTTCACCTCGTAAAATACTTGTATTCTCATTCTGAAAGAATGTGGTGAAATGTGCTAACGTGACGGCCATCTTTATGTTGGTGACACGTATTGTGCGAGACGAGAGACCTGTAGTTCACTGAGCGGTTTCACACGAACAAATTTGTAACTTCACAGTTTTACGACACATTTTTATTTTTTTTACTTGCAAAATGTTCTTTTAAATTGACAAACATCATATGTGTCATTCGTGGCACAATTCAAACGGGATCAAAAGATAACCTTTCTCTCTCCATTGACTTCAATGTATAATTTTCCGCTTCCGGGGTCCCATGGAGGCTTTCGGAAGGGGAGGGACTTCGCCTCTCTATAGCGGATATTTGTTAAGATCCATATGTCACGGATAGGATCATATTCTGTGCTAAATAAGAGACATGTAATCATTTACTAAACATCCCCATGTTTTTATTTAACAAAATAATGTTTAATTCACGTTGGCGTAAGTACAAAACCATCGCTATGTTTTTAGATCAGGAAATGCATCCAGGCTCAAACAAACGATTTTCAATCATCATCCTCACGATCATTTAATGTATCATATGTTCGCGAATTGAAATGAATGCACTACATTTAATCCACGTGAGTTTACAACAACAAAAATAATCGCTTTGTTTTTATATCACATCCGACCGGAGGAAAATGCAACACGGGTCTCACTACCGATCATCCTAATCCCACGGGCAAACAATAATATGTACAGTGTTAATAGTTTACTGTATTATTAGTGTCTAATATTACTGGGGATTTCGGAATGGTAGCCTACTGGATTTTGATTTATTGTATCGGCTTCATATCGCAATATATTCCCGAAGTCTGAAATGCAAAAATGTCCCACATTAGGGCAATTCACCCTACATTTAATCATTCATACAAAATCATATTTCGTTTCTTTTTAACGAAATAAATGTGGTTTAATCCACATAATTTACCGTGTTAATTGTTTACTGTAGTATTGTGCACATTACTTTTCGCTGCTTGTTGCACCGCTGGTTAGAAGCTAAACTGCATTTCGTTGTCTCAGTACCTGCAATATGTGCAATAACAATAAAGTTGAATCTAATCTTGAGCAGGAACAAATGTATTTAGGCTACTTAGTACATATCTGACATAAACGATTAAACACATTTGTGCATTCTTTAAACCGAGTCAAGCCGAGTCCGGAGGTGGCGGCACATTAAAGTGTGCACCTGATTGTTTAACTTGAAGGTGCCTGATGACATTTAATCATTCAAACAAAATCATATTTTGTTTATTTTTAACGAAATAAATGTGGTTTAATCCACATAATTTAGGCCTACTGTGTTAATTGTTTAGTATTGTTTAACTTGAAGGTGCCTGATGTGAACATTTCCAGAAGAACACTAGCTTGAATAGCCTTTGTATGTATACAGTAGGCCTACACATAGGTGGCGCGTGAGGCTCAGGTTTGGGAAGGCTAAATAACTTTTTTTTTCATTTTACGCTGCCCACCTCCGGCGTCTATAGAAAAGAGATCAACTCAGTGAAAGCACCGCCTGTTGACCGATCAGAGCTCAGTGTGCGGAGTTTAAATCTATCAAGTCATATTACAGGAAAAAGGAAATGCAGTTTAAACTGCCGTATGCAGAGAAGACGCCGACGTGTCGCACTTATCATTCATATCACACTGACAACACATCATCAATCAGATCATCGATCTCACATCGATATCACAATATTTCCTTATCTGAGTCAGCTTCTCGAGCCGTATCTGGCCGTGCAACACTTGGTTACATTGTCACATATACTGTATGCAGACGTATTATTTTAAGCAACACATTAAGTTGACGAAACACTCAACTCAAATGTAATAAAGTCAGATCCCCTCGTGTTTTAGATGGGGCAGTATCATAAAACTGTTGTACGCTTTCAAACACTCGGTAGTTTATTTTTTAACGAGTTGTTCTGTATTCTCCTTGCAGGTGCAACTATGTGGCTTGTATCCTGGATTATATGTTTAAGTCATCATGGATGTTTAAAGTTCATATTTGTCTAATATTAGTTTACTTTTCATTAATGAAGTATGATGTTGCGCTGTCAGTACACTTGTCCCTGTTTGTGATTGGTCAAATGTAGCTAACCCCGCCCCTTTCACGTGAACGCGTTCTCAGCTGGAGAGAGAAACCCTGGCTTGATTTACCGAGTTGATAACCAGCGCCGTCGGACCGTTTAGCGAGATCGCGTTTGTTAGGGTTAGTTAAGATAACTCAAGCATATCCAGGGTCTGTTGAACTGGCTTCGTGGTACAGGGCACAGGTGGCTGCATAGCAGCAATAAGACATTATATTTTTATTTTACCAGGATGCAGTTACACAAATATTTGGGAAGGCTTAGCCTTCCCTAGCCTACAGCACCCGCCGCCCCTGGGCCTACAGTATAGCCCAACCATGTGTACACCTTCCTTTTTTCCCGTCCAAAGTTTGAATTGGATAAAGGTAATGGTTATCGATGGTGCTTTTATAGCCTATTGTATAATAACTGTGTGATTTATATTGCTTTTCAAATGCATATGGCCAATTTACACTGCTCTTCCCGTCAAGAATATGAATAGAACTTAGTTAGATCACTTTACATTTCTGCAAATTAATTTTTAATCACACACGTCTCCCTGTCCCGAAAATGATAAATACAATAAAAAGAGGAAACCATTTTCAAGTTCAGTTTTCAACGTTTTATTTAAAATAACTGACATAACAGACACCATACTGTAGGCCTATCTGCTGCGGAAACCAGAACGAGCTATTTCGGGATCTGTTTTTCGGGGGCTCCTCAGTCTCTCATTTACCCGGCTCCTGATTAGGACACATCCTGGGGATTGTGTTTACAAACATTAACCAGACCGTTCACCAGCCCCCACCCCCCATGTTGCCTATGCTGTCCTGTGTTGCGAACTCTTTGTTTTGGCCATCGGAATGTGTGGAGGAATTCTCCCAAGGGTCACATTCCACAGCTCTCCCCCCCCCCCCCCCCCCCCCCCCCCCCCCCCACTCCTGTGATCTCCCATCCCCCAGTCTGTAGGTTTGTGTTTGCATATTTCTATGCCGTAATTCATACTGGTCCTCTCACGCACATACATTCTCCTTACAGTATACATACATAGGCTATATGAGTCTGTGTATCTACGGACCATTTGTTTTTCTTTATTAAAAAAGTAAACGGAAGAGCGTCTGAGAGGCGTTTTTGCCCTTTTGCTTGTTACCTTACTAAATGGTCTAATGGTCAGTGGAGCGAGGGGGGAGGCCCGCGAAACTCGCGGAAGTGATTTCAAAACAAAAAGCACTCGTTTGCTTGGAACAAAGAAAACGGCCAAGACACACATTGAGTCCGGAAAATGAATGTTATTAAGGGCTGTAAATATAATAAGCCTGTGTCTAAAATTGACAACAGGCTTATTATATTTACAGCCCTTAAGATACACTTTTGTCTTTAACAGCTGACCACTACCATGACATACTTTATTTTAGTAGATTTCGCATGAGAGCAAAATGTATAAATATGAGCATTACATTATATGAATATGAGAACAAAATGCATGAATGTGTGAGTGACAATATATGAATGTGTGCATTGAAATCTGATAATATGAGAGCAAAATGTATGAATGTGTGAGTGTAAATATATACGTGTGTGAGAGTGAAAATGTATGTATGTAAAAGGAGAATATATGTGTGTGAGAGTGAAAATATGCTGCATTTTGAATGTCCGATAGTCCACCATTTCCACCGGAAATATCAAACATTTAATAAAAGTGAAAAACAATGAACAAGACTTATTCATCATAATTAATTATATTTATTTCGTTTGGATGTAGGATTTTTGACTTTGTTTAGAGCAGTGATCTTCTACTATATGAACATTTTGGACCCAAAATCACAAAAAAAAATGTAAAAACAGATTTTGAAAATGATATTATTTTTCATATGTAACACAAACATACACAACGAAACCATTTAAAAGCTGGAAATATATACATGGGATGTCACTATGATAATGTGAAAGTTTGATTGAGGTAGTATGGGATTTCATTCTGATAAGGCAAAAGTGTTATTATAAATATAATACAAATATATATATACACATTATGTACAAAAATCAGTTTTTTCTGTCTTTATCTGTGCCACGCTTCAAAGCGGTTTCTGTCAATACGACACAGAGGGCAACATCACAGATTCCTCCTCCTCCATGTCAAAAAATAAGCTTAAAGCTTGACTCACGTTCAGAGTTCTCTTCATCATAGTTGAATCTTAAAAACTCTAAATCTATCTAACTATATCTAAATTCTCAATGTTTGTCTGTCACTTTACTTCAATCGCAGTCTCCCGCCGTCCCTCTTCGTCTCTTTTCGTCTCGTTTCGTATCACTCCGATTACCTGATTACCTCACCCCCTCCCTGGTAAATACATCCTGTTGAGCAGAATCTACAGTTTCCAGTATTTTCCGTTTCGTAAAATGATAAAATACGGCGAAGATATTAAAATATGTGCTTCCATTATTCATACTTCTGAAATATATCTGTATTAACTTTATATCATCGTATGTCCGTGTTTATTGGGTCTTTTTGCATGAAACAAAGACTGGCATATAGTTTCAAGCCAGTACTTTCGACAGAAATACACATATACCTCCTGTTGAGCAGAATCTACAGTTTCCAGTATTTTCCGTTTCGTAAAATGATAAAATACGGCGAAGATATTAAAATATGTGCTTCCATTATTCATACTTCTGAAATATATCTGTATTAACTTTATATCATCGTATGTCCGTGTTTATTGGGTCTTTTTGCATGAAACAAAGACTGGCATATAGTTTCAAGCCAGTACTTTCGACAGAAATACACATATACATCCTGTTAAGCAGGATCTACAGTTTCCAGTATTTTCCGTTTCGTAAAATAATCAAATACGGCGAAGATATTAAAATATGTGCTTCCATTTTTTATACTTTTGAAATGTATTAACTTTATATCATCGTATCTCCGTGTTTACTGGGTCTTTTTGCATGAAACAAAGACTGGGATATAGTTTCAAGCCAGTACTTTCGACAGAAACACACAGCAATGTTGTCCGGACAGTTGTTTTTATGCGGCACCGGCTTGAACAGGTCATGTGATCTGATCACGCCGGCGTGACGGTCGACTCCAAAGGGTTAATATTAAATACATATAAGTATTTTTACAACTTGTATTTAGAAATACTCTGTTGTAATTATTGATGCATAAATGTGTTCATCCATTCAATGTGGCATCTGCTATAATGGGGTTAATCTATGATATTACTTAATAATACAATACATTATAATATATGATATGATAATTACATTTTAGTTTTATTCATTTCTTATTTCATAGTTTCTCATTATTATTATTTGTATCGCTCATCTTATTTTTGATTGTATTAATCTGTGTGAATCTGTGCTGTCCTGTTTTTCACTCTCACCCTGTTGCTGTTTGAACTACTGAATTTCCCCACGGGATTAATAAAGGTCCATTTTATCTTATCTTAATGTATAAGTTGATTTACTTCAATCTACTGTACTGTAGACCCCAACAATATTACAAGAAATATACTGCATAAAGCAAACTATATACTTTATTTGATCTAAAATATTGATGTTTTTTCATTATAGTAGCTTGTGAAAACCATACAGTAACAAATAAGTGATTAAATGCTACAGTATTCAGCAAACACAACTGCAGAGCTGCAAACATTGCAAACAGACTAAGTTCATCAACACCCAGTTGTCTTTGTGTATTTTGTGAATGAAGCGCCATCTCATGGTTAAATCCTATAATTGAACAAATGGGGAAATTGGGCAACGCCCTCTAGCAATTTGGCAACACCCCCAGCCACTGGCATCCGCTGGGCTTTTGACTGGGACACACCCATCTGAGTCTGATCTGGAGTGCTTCATCTGTATATGCTCGATATCCTTATTTGCACACAGCTCAAGCCTCTGGAATGCTGCATATGAGTAGTAATACACATGCTGTTTCAATCACATTAGTATGCATGAAAAGGTGACAGATAACACGCCCCCAATTATGCAAATGAGCTAAGTCCCGCCTCCCATTGTTCGAGATCCTTTGATGTGAGTGGGTACAATCATGTTAATGAGCTAAGTCCCGCCTCCCTTTGTTCGAGATCTTTTAATGGGTGTTATAACAGGTAGGTGTGAAAAGCCCCCCTGTGTAGTGCCTTTGTTGTCTAATTATTTGATGTGTTGATTAAGGCAGTCTCTTTGAAGTTATGCTGTCTGGCCCCTTTCCCCCCCACACCCCTTTGTAGTATAATCATTTGATGTGAGGTGTTATAACAGGTAGGTGTGATATAAGCCTCTGATGTTAATCTAGGTGTTGATTAAGGCAGTCTCTTTGAAGTTATGCTGTCTGGCCCCTGTCCCCTCAGAGTTGACTAATCTAATTAGCCTTTGATGTTTGCCCTTTGATGTGAGGTGTTATAACAGGCAGGTGTGATTTCACACTGGTGTGTTATAAGCCTTTGATGTTAATCTAGGTGTCTCTTTGAAGTTATGCGTGAGACTGTCTAGCCCCCCGCCCCCTCCCAGCCCAGGCCTCTCCCCCTTTTCTCCACCCCTTCCTTTGGCTATGACGCAAGCAAATAGTGGGGGGTGGAATTAGGTGAAAATAGAAATATGCTCAAAATAAATAAAAAAGACAGTCATTTCCACTTACCAAGTCCATCCATCCATCTATCCATCTTCTCCCGCTTATCCGTGGTCGGGTCGCGGGGGTAGCAGTTCCAGCAGAGAGCCCCAAACTTTCTTTTCCCTGGCGACATCAACCAGCTCTGACTGGGGGATCCCAAGGCGCTCCCAGGCCAGCGAAGAGATATAATCCCTCCACCTGGTCCTAGGTCTACCCCTTGGTCTCTTCCCAGCTGGACGTGCCTGGAACACCTCCCTAGGGAGGCGCCCAGGTGGCATCCTAACTAGGTGCCCGAACCACCTCAACTGGCTCCTTTCGACGCGAAGGAGGAGCGGCTCAACTCCGAGTCCCTCCCTGATGACCGAACTTCTCACCTTATCCCTAAGGGAGACACCAGCCACCCTGCGGAGAAAACCCATCTCGGCCGCTTGTATCCGCGATCTCGTTCTTTCGGTCATGACCCATCCTTCATGACCATAGGTGAGGGTAGGAACGAAAGTGGCCCGGTAGACAGAGAGCTTTGCCTTCTGGCTCAGCTCCCTTTTCGTCACAACGGTGCGGTAAAGCGACTGCAGTACCGCTCCCGCTGCTCCGATTCTCCGGCCCATCTCACACTCCATTGTTCCCTCACTCGATTTGGAGGTGCTGATCCTCATCCCAGCCGCTTCACACTCGGTTGCGAACCGATCCAGTGAGTGCTTAAGGTCGCAGACCGATGAAGCCATTAGAACCACATCATCTGCAAAAAGCAGTGGTGCAATCCTTAGTCCACCGAACTGCAGACCCCCTCCCCCATGACTACGCCTCGAAATCCGATCCATGTATATTACAAACAGGATTGGTGACAAAGCGCAGCCCTGGCGGAGGCCAACCCTCACCGGAAATGGGTCCGACTTACTGCCGAGGACCCGGACACAGCTCTCGCTTTGGGAGTACAGAGATTGGATGGCCCTGAGTAGAGACCCCCTCACCCCATACTCCCGCAGCACCTCCCACAGTAACTCCCTGGGAACTCGGTCATACGCCTTCTCCAAGTCTACAAAACACATGTAGACCGGATAAGCGTACTCCCAGGCCCCCTCCAGGATCCTTGCGAGAGTAAAAAGCTGATCCGTCGTTCCACGACCAGGACGGAATCCGCATTGTTCCTCCTCAATCTGAGGTTCGACAATCGGCCTGACCCTCCTTTCGAGTACCTTGACTTACCAAGTCACCTTTTAAAAAAGAAAAATGGCCAAGAGACGCCTCGATATGGGTTTAATCAGCGAGAGGCCTGTGACAACTTACCGCCATCCGTCCGGAGCGCCAGTCAAGAAACGAATGCAGCATCTGTGCGGGGTTCAGACGCATACAGCCGAAGATCTGTGCACAAACTTATCTCGTGCCCTCTTTTGGTCATGTAAACGTGTTCATGTGTGCTGGAGGAGGGGCTCTGTGAGGAAGTGGCAGATTTCCCCCGGTTGTGTATTTTCTAATTCTAGCTCACTCGAGCTGTTTTCTCCAAAATGACCTACCCCTACCTTTAATAACAATTAACACACACACACACACACGCACACACACACACACACACACACACACACACACACACACACACACACACACACACACACACACACACACACACACACACACACACACACACACACACACACACACACATTGGAGTTGGCCTTTGATGTGAGGGTTTGAGATAAGCCTGGGATGTTAATCTATATGTTGATTAAGACACTCTCTGTGAGGTGAGCAGCGAGGGGATGGAGTTAGTTTTTAAAAAAGAAATACGCTCAAACTAAATAAAACAGCCATTCATTTTCACTCACTAAGACACCTAAAAACGTTATTGTCCTCTCTAGATTTGATTCAGGGTTTGTTTTAAATGATTTGTGCTTGCTAAGGATGTTTATTTTCAAGTTTTTGTGAAACTGTTAACTACAAGGAAGTATCTGTTTGCAAAGAGGGTATTCATATTAATTTTAAAAAGATCTTATTTAGGTTTTAATAGTGATAACTAAGGATGTTCTCTTTAGTTGTAGGGCTTGTGAACAAAGAAAAGCTGTAAACACTTTAAAACAGTCACCTTACACTTTTAGTTGTCCTCTCTAAATTAGATGTACGTTTTTTTTAAATGATTAGTGTTAATTAAGGGCTATTGTTATTTTTGGTTTATAAGGGGATAGGAGTTCAACTTTTAAAAATTGCACAGGGTCATTCTAAGAAGAGTGAGGGGGCTAATGAGCCAGCACCATACCTCCTCTATGCATTTTCTTGACCTGTATCTGATCTTGAAAAACTCTGGTAAGTACTTTTTATTTTATTTTATAATATCATGTAATTATTAAATGTTGTTTTTTTTTTGGTAGGGGTTAAACTAGTATATTATGTGGACAGTATATTATTAGATACTTAAAAATGTTATGTTTTTTCTGTTTACAGTAGAGACCCTGTGTGCTGAAATCTACTCAAACAGAGTACTTCATGGAAGTGGTCAGCTTTTAAACACAAAAGTGTATCTTTCAGTAACTTTCTCAGAGAATTTAAGCATAAATCTGTCAAATGTTTCAAAACAGCCTTGTTTCACTGAAATAGCCTCAAAATCACAAACTGCCATTAAGAGTCAGATTCTTAACGAAATCTGCTAAAACAAAGTACTTCATTATCTACTTTTCAGCTTTTATACACAAAATGGTATCTTTCAGTAACTTTCTCAGAGAATTTAAGCATAAATCTGTCAAATGTTCAAAAACAGCCTTGTTTCACTGAAATAGCCTCAAAATCACAAACTGCCATTAAGAGTCAGATTCTTAACGAAATCTACTGACACAAAGTACTTTATTATCTACTTTTCAGCTTTTAAATACAAAAGTGTATCTTTCAGTCACTTTTTGAGAGAATTAAGCATAAATCTGTCTAATGTTCAAAACAGCCTTGTTTTACTGAAATAGCCTCAAAATCACAAACTGCCTTTAAGAGTCAGATTCTTAACGAAATCTACTGATACAAAGTACTTCATTATCTACTTTTCAGCTTTTATACACAAAAGTGTATCTTTCAGTAACTTTCTCAGAGAATTAAGCATAAATCTGTCAAATGTTCAAAACAGCCTTGTTTCACTGAAATAGCCTCAAAATCACAAACTGCCATTAAGAGTCAGATGCTTGACGAAATCTACTAATACAAAGTACTTCATTATCTACTTTTTCAACTTTTATACACAAAAGTGTATCTTTCAGTAACTTTCTCATAGAATTTAAGCATAAATCTGTCAAATGTTTCAAAAACAGCCTTGTTTCACTGAAATAGCCTCAAAATCACAAGCTGTCATTAAGAGTCAGATGCTTGACAAAATCTACTAATACAAAGTACTTCATTATCTACTTTTTCAACTTTTATACACAAAAGTGTATCTTTCAGTAACTTTCTCAGAGAATTTAAGCATAAATCTGTCAAATGTTTCAAAAACAGCCTTGTTTGACTGAAATAGCCTCAAAATCACAAACTGCCATTAAGAGTCAGATGCTTGACAAAATCTACTAATACAAAGTACTTCATTATCTACTTTTCAGCTTTTATACACAAAAGTGTATCTTTCAGTAACTTTTTGAGAGAATTAAGCATAAATCTGTCAAATGTTTAAAACAGCCTTGTTTCACTGAAATAGCCTCAAAATCACAAACTGCCATTAAGAGTCAGATGCTTGACGAAATCTACTAATACAAAGTACTTCATTATCTACTTTTCAGCTTTTATACACAAAAGTGTATCTTTCAGTAACTTTCTCAGAGAATTTAAGCATAAATCTGTCAAATGTTCAAAACAGCCTTGTTTCACTGAAATAGCCTCAAAATCACAAACTGCCATTAAGAGTCAGATGCTTGACGAAATCTACTAATACAAAGTACTTCATTATCTACTTTTCAGCTTTTATACACAAAAGTGTATCTTTCAGTAACTTTCTCAGAGAATTTAAGCATAAATCTGTCAAATGTTCAAAACAGCCTTGTTTCACTGAAATAGCCTCAAAATCACAAACAGCCATTAAGAGTCAGAATCTTGACGAAATCTACTAATACAAAGTACTTCATTATCTACTTTTCAGCTTTTATACACAAAAGTGTATCTTTCAGTAACTTTCTCAGAGAATTTAAGCATAAATCTGTCAAATGCTCAAACAGCCTTGTTTCACTGAAATAGCCTCAAAATCACAAACTGCCATTAAGAGTAAGATGCTTGACGAAATCTAATAAAATAGAGTACTTTCATGGTAGTGGTCAGCTTTTAAAAAGAAAAGTGTATCTTTCGGTAACTTTTAGAGAGAATTAAGCATAAATCTGTCAACTGTTCAAAACTGCCTTGTTACACTGAAATAGCCTCAAAATCACAAATTGCCATTAAGAGTCAGATTCTTAACGAAATCTACTGACACAAAGTACTTCATTATCTACTTTTCAGCTTGTAAATACAAAAGTGTATCTTTCAGTCACTTTTTGAGAGAATTAAGCATAAATCTGTCAAATGTTCAAAACAGCCTTGTTTCACTGAAATAGCCTCAAAATCACAAACTGCCATTAAGTGTCAGAATCCTAACGAAATCTACTCAAACAGAGTACTTCATGGTAGTGGTCAGCTTTTATACACAAAAGTGTATCTTTCAGTCACTTTTTGAGAGAATTAAGCATAAATCTGTCAAATGTTCAAAACAGCCTTGTTTTACTGAAATAGCCTCAAAATCACAAACTGCCATTAAGACTCAGAATCCTAACGAAATCTACTCAAACAGAGTACTTCATGGTAGTGGTCAGCTTTTATACACAAAAGTGTATCTTTCAGTCACTTTTTGAGAGACTTAAGCATAAATCTGTCAAATGTTCAAAACAGCCTTGTTTTACTGAAATAGCCTCAAAATCACAAACTGCCATTAAGAGTCAAATTCTTAACGAAATCTCTCAAAATCACAAACTGCCATTAAGATTCAGATTCTTAACGAAATCTACTGACACAAAGTACTTCATTATCTACTTTTCAGCTTTTATACACAAAAGTTTATCTTTCAGTAACTTTCTCAGAGAATTTAAGCATACATCTGTCAAATGTTCAAAACAGCCTTGTTTCAATGAAATAGCCTCAAAATCACAAACAGCCATTAAGAGTCAGATTCTTAACGAAATCTACTGACACAAAGTACTTTATTATCTACTTTTCAGCTTTTATACACAAAAGTGTATCTTTCAGTAACTTTCTCAGAGAATTTAAGCATACATCTGTCAAATGTTCAAAACAGCCTTGTTTCAATGAAATAGCCTCAAAATCACAAACAGCCATTAAGAGTCAGATTCTTAACGAAATCTACTGACACAAAGTACTTTATTATCTACTTTTCAGCTTTTAAATACAAAAGTGTATCTTTCAGTCACTTTTTGAGAGAATTAAGCATAAATCTGTCTAATGTTCAAAACAGCCTTGTTTTACTGAAATAGCCTCAAAATCACAAACTGCCTTTAAGAGTCAGATTCTTAACGAAATCTACTGACACAAAGTACTTCATTATCTACTTTTCAGCTTTTATACACAAAAGTGTATCTTTCAGTAACTTTCTCAGAGAATTAAGCATAAATCTGTCAAATGTTCAAAACAGCCTTGTTTCACTGAAATAGCCTCAAAATCACAAACTGCCATTAAGAGTCAGATGCTTGACGAAATCTACTAATACAAAGTACTTCATTATCTACTTTTTCAACTTTTATACACAAAAGTGTATCTTTCAGTAACTTTCTCATAGAATTTAAGCATAAATCTGTCAAATGTTTCAAAAACAGCCTTGTTTCACTGAAATAGCCTCAAAATCACAAGCTGCCATTAAGAGTCAGATGCTTGACAAAATCTACTAATACAAAGTACTTCATTATCTACTTTTTCAACTTTTATACACAAAAGTGTATCTTTCAGTAACTTTCTCAGAGAATTTAAGCATAAATCTGTCAAATGTTTCAAAAACAGCCTTGTTTGACTGAAATAGCCTCAAAATCACAAACTGCCATTAAGAGTCAGATGCTTGACAAAATCTACTAATACAAAGTACTTCATTATCTACTTTTCAGCTTTTATACACAAAAGTGTATCTTTCAGTAACTTTTTGAGAGAATTAAGCATAAATCTGTCAAATGTTTAAAACAGCCTTGTTTCACTGAAATAGCCTCAAAATCACAAACTGCCATTAAGAGTCAGATGCTTGACGAAATCTACTAATACAAAGTACTTCATTATCTACTTTTCAGCTTTTATACACAAAAGTGTATCTTTCAGTAACTTTCTCAGAGAATTTAAGCATAAATCTGTCAAATGTTCAAAACAGCCTTGTTTCACTGAAATAGCCTCAAAATCACAAACTGCCATTAAGAGTCAGATGCTTGACGAAATCTACTAATACAAAGTACTTCATTATCTACTTTTCAGCTTTTATACACAAAAGTGTATCTTTCAGTAACTTTCTCAGAGAATTTAAGCATAAATCTGTCAAATGTTCAAAACAGCCTTGTTTCACTGAAATAGCCTCAAAATCACAAACAGCCATTAAGAGTCAGAATCTTGACGAAATCTACTAATACAAAGTACTTCATTATCTACTTTTCAGCTTTTATACACAAAAGTGTATCTTTCAGTAACTTTCTCAGAGAATTTAAGCATAAATCTGTCAAATGCTCAAACAGCCTTGTTTCACTGAAATAGCCTCAAAATCACAAACTGCCATTAAGAGTAAGATGCTTGACGAAATCTAATAAAATAGAGTACTTTCATGGTAGTGGTCAGCTTTTAAAAAGAAAAGTGTATCTTTCGGTAACTTTTAGAGAGAATTAAGCATAAATCTGTCAACTGTTCAAAACTGCCTTGTTACACTGAAATAGCCTCAAAATCACAAATTGCCATTAAGAGTCAGATTCTTAACGAAATCTACTGACACAAAGTACTTCATTATCTACTTTTCAGCTTGTAAATACAAAAGTGTATCTTTCAGTCACTTTTTGAGAGAATTAAGCATAAATCTGTCAAATGTTCAAAACAGCCTTGTTTCACTGAAATAGCCTCAAAATCACAAACTGCCATTAAGTGTCAGAATCCTAACGAAATCTACTCAAACAGAGTACTTCATGGTAGTGGTCAGCTTTTATACACAAAAGTGTATCTTTCAGTCACTTTTTGAGAGAATTAAGCATAAATCTGTCAAATGTTCAAAACAGCCTTGTTTTACTGAAATAGCCTCAAAATCACAAACTGCCATTAAGACTCAGAATCCTAACGAAATCTACTCAAACAGAGTACTTCATGGTAGTGGTCAGCTTTTATACACAAAAGTGTATCTTTCAGTCACTTTTTGAGAGACTTAAGCATAAATCTGTCAAATGTTCAAAACAGCCTTGTTTTACTGAAATAGCCTCAAAATCACAAACTGCCATTAAGAGTCAAATTCTTAACGAAATCTCTCAAAATCACAAACTGCCATTAAGATTCAGATTCTTAACGAAATCTACTGACACAAAGTACTTCATTATCTACTTTTCAGCTTTTATACACAAAAGTTTATCTTTCAGTAACTTTCTCAGAGAATTTAAGCATACATCTGTCAAATGTTCAAAACAGCCTTGTTTCAATGAAATAGCCTCAAAATCACAAACAGCCATTAAGAGTCAGATTCTTAACGAAATCTACTGACACAAAGTACTTTATTATCTACTTTTCAGCTTTTATACACAAAAGTGTATCTTTCAGTAACTTTCTCAGAGAATTTAAGCATACATCTGTCAAATGTTCAAAACAGCCTTGTTTCAATGAAATAGCCTCAAAATCACAAACAGCCATTAAGAGTCAGATTCTTAACGAAATCTACTGACACAAAGTACTTTATTATCTACTTTTCAGCTTTTAAATACAAAAGTGTATCTTTCAGTCACTTTTTGAGAGAATTAAGCATAAATCTGTCTAATGTTCAAAACAGCCTTGTTTTACTGAAATAGCCTCAAAATCACAAACTGCCTTTAAGAGTCAGATTCTTAACGAAATCTACTGATACAAAGTACTTCATTATCTACTTTTCAGCTTTTATACACAAAAGTGTATCTTTCAGTAACTTTCTCAGAGAATTAAGCATAAATCTGTCAAATGTTCAAAACAGCCTTGTTTCACTGAAATAGCCTCAAAATCACAAACTGCCATTAAGAGTCAGATGCTTGACGAAATCTACTAATACAAAGTACTTCATTATCTACTTTTTCAACTTTTATACACAAAAGTGTATCTTTCAGTAACTTTCTCATAGAATTTAAGCATAAATCTGTCAAATGTTTCAAAAACAGCCTTGTTTCACTGAAATAGCCTCAAAATCACAAGCTGCCATTAAGAGTCAGATGCTTGACAAAATCTACTAATACAAAGTACTTCATTATCTACTTTTTCAACTTTTATACACAAAAGTGTATCTTTCAGTAACTTTCTCAGAGAATTTAAGCATAAATCTGTCAAATGTTTCAAAAACAGCCTTGTTTGACTGAAATAGCCTCAAAATCACAAACTGCCATTAAGAGTCAGATGCTTGACAAAATCTACTAATACAAAGTACTTCATTATCTACTTTTCAGCTTTTATACACAAAAGTGTATCTTTCAGTAACTTTTTGAGAGAATTAAGCATAAATCTGTCAAATGTTTAAAACAGCCTTGTTTCACTGAAATAGCCTCAAAATCACAAACTGCCATTAAGAGTCAGATGCTTGACGAAATCTACTAATACAAAGTACTTCATTATCTACTTTTCAGCTTTTATACACAAAAGTGTATCTTTCAGTAACTTTCTCAGAGAATTTAAGCATAAATCTGTCAAATGTTCAAAACAGCCTTGTTTCACTGAAATAGCCTCAAAATCACAAACTGCCATTAAGAGTCAGATGCTTGACGAAATCTACTAATACAAAGTACTTCATTATCTACTTTTCAGCTTTTATACACAAAGTGTATCTTTCAGTAACTTTCTCAGAGAATTTAAGCATAAATCTGTCAAATGTTCAAAACAGCCTTGTTTCACTGAAATAGCCTCAAAATCACAAACAGCCATTAAGAGTCAGAATCTTGACGAAATCTACTAATACAAAGTACTTCATTATCTACTTTTCAGCTTTTATACACAAAAGTGTATCTTTCAGTAACTTTCTCAGAGAATTTAAGCATAAATCTGTCAAATGCTCAAACAGCCTTGTTTCACTGAAATAGCCTCAAAATCACAAACTGCCATTAAGAGTAAGATGCTTGACGAAATCTAATAAAATAGAGTACTTTCATGGTAGTGGTCAGCTTTTAAAAAGAAAAGTGTATCTTTCGGTAACTTTTAGAGAGAATTAAGCATAAATCTGTCAACTGTTCAAAACTGCCTTGTTACACTGAAATAGCCTCAAAATCACAAATTGCCATTAAGAGTCAGATTCTTAACGAAATCTACTGACACAAAGTACTTCATTATCTACTTTTCAGCTTGTAAATACAAAAGTGTATCTTTCAGTCACTTTTTGAGAGAATTAAGCATAAATCTGTCAAATGTTCAAAACAGCCTTGTTTCACTGAAATAGCCTCAAAATCACAAACTGCCATTAAGTGTCAGAATCCTAACGAAATCTACTCAAACAGAGTACTTCATGGTAGTGGTCAGCTTTTATACACAAAAGTGTATCTTTCAGTCACTTTTTGAGAGAATTAAGCATAAATCTGTCAAATGTTCAAAACAGCCTTGTTTTACTGAAATAGCCTCAAAATCACAAACTGCCATTAAGACTCAGAATCCTAACGAAATCTACTCAAACAGAGTACTTCATGGTAGTGGTCAGCTTTTATACACAAAAGTGTATCTTTCAGTCACTTTTTGAGAGACTTAAGCATAAATCTGTCAAATGTTCAAAACAGCCTTGTTTTACTGAAATAGCCTCAAAATCACAAACTGCCATTAAAAGTCAAATTCTTAACGAAATCTCTCAAAATCACAAACTGCCATTAAGATTCAGATTCTTAACGAAATCTACTGACACAAAGTACTTCATTATCTACTTTTCAGCTTTTATACACAAAAGTTTATCTTTCAGTAACTTTCTCAGAGAATTTAAGCATACATCTGTCAAATGTTCAAAACAGCCTTGTTTCAATGAAATAGCCTCAAAATCACAAACAGCCATTAAGAGTCAGATTCTTAACGAAATCTACTGACACAAAGTACTTTATTATCTACTTTTCAGCTTTTATACACAAAAGTGTATCTTTCAGTAACTTTCTCAGAGAATTTAAGCATACATCTGTCAAATGTTCAAAACAGCCTTGTTTCAATGAAATAGCCTCAAAATCACAAACAGCCATTAAGAGTCAGATTCTTAACGAAATCTACTGACACAAAGTACTTTATTATCTACTTTTCAGCTTTTAAATACAAAAGTGTATCTTTCAGTCACTTTTTGAGAGAATTAAGCATAAATCTGTCTAATGTTCAAAACAGCCTTGTTTTACTGAAATAGCCTCAAAATCACAAACTGCCTTTAAGAGTCAGATTCTTAACGAAATCTACTGATACAAAGTACTTCATTATCTACTTTTCAGCTTTTATACACAAAAGTGTATCTTTCAGTAACTTTCTCAGAGAATTAAGCATAAATCTGTCAAATGTTCAAAACAGCCTTGTTTCACTGAAATAGCCTCAAAATCACAAACTGCCATTAAGAGTCAGATGCTTGACGAAATCTACTAATACAAAGTACTTCATTATCTACTTTTTCAACTTTTATACACAAAAGTGTATCTTTCAGTAACTTTCTCATAGAATTTAAGCATAAATCTGTCAAATGTTTCAAAAACAGCCTTGTTTCACTGAAAATAGCCTCAAAATCACAAGCTGCCATTAAGAGTCAGATGCTTGACAAAATCTACTAATACAAAGTACTTCATTATCTACTTTTTCAACTTTTATACACAAAAGTGTATCTTTCAGTAACTTTCTCAGAGAATTTAAGCATAAATCTGTCAAATGTTTCAAAAACAGCCTTGTTTGACTGAAATAGCCTCAAAATCACAAACTGCCATTAAGAGTCAGATGCTTGACAAAATCTACTAATACAAAGTACTTCATTATCTACTTTTCAGCTTTTATACACAAAAGTGTATCTTTCAGTAACTTTTTGAGAGAATTAAGCATAAATCTGTCAAATGTTTAAAACAGCCTTGTTTCACTGAAATAGCCTCAAAATCACAAACTGCCATTAAGAGTCAGATGCTTGACGAAATCTACTAATACAAAGTACTTCATTATCTACTTTTTCAACTTTTATACACAAAAGTGTATCTTTCAGTAACTTTCTCATAGAATTTAAGCATAAATCTGTCAAATGTTTCAAAAACAGCCTTGTTTCACTGAAATAGCCTCAAAATCACAAGCTGCCATTAAGAGTCAGATGCTTGACAAAATCTACTAATACAAAGTACTTCATTATCTACTTTTTCAACTTTTATACACAAAAGTGTATCTTTCAGTAACTTTCTCAGAGAATTTAAGCATAAATCTGTCAAATGTTTCAAAAACAGCCTTGTTTGACTGAAATAGCCTCAAAATCACAAACTGCCATTAAGAGTCAGATGCTTGACAAAATCTACTAATACAAAGTACTTCATTATCTACTTTTCAGCTTTTATACACAAAAGTGTATCTTTCAGTAACTTTTTGAGAGAATTAAGCATAAATCTGTCAAATGTTTAAAACAGCCTTGTTTCACTGAAATAGCCTCAAAATCACAAACTGCCATTAAGAGTCAGATGCTTGACGAAATCTACTAATACAAAGTACTTCATTATCTACTTTTCAGCTTTTATACACAAAAGTGTATCTTTCAGTAACTTTCTCAGAGAATTTAAGCATAAATCTGTCAAATGTTCAAAACAGCCTTGTTTCACTGAAATAGCCTCAAAATCACAAACTGCCATTAAGAGTCAGATGCTTGACGAAATCTACTAATACAAAGTACTTCATTATCTACTTTTCAGCTTTTATACACAAAAGTGTATCTTTCAGTAACTTTCTCAGAGAATTTAAGCATAAATCTGTCAAATGTTCAAAACAGCCTTGTTTCACTGAAATAGCCTCAAAATCACAAACAGCCATTAAGAGTCAGAATCTTGACGAAATCTACTAATACAAAGTACTTCATTATCTACTTTTCAGCTTTTATACACAAAAGTGTATCTTTCAGTAACTTTCTCAGAGAATTTAAGCATAAATCTGTCAAATGCTCAAACAGCCTTGTTTCACTGAAATAGCCTCAAAATCACAAACTGCCATTAAGAGTAAGATGCTTGACGAAATCTAATAAAATAGAGTACTTTCATGGTAGTGGTCAGCTTTTAAAAAGAAAAGTGTATCTTTCGGTAACTTTTAGAGAGAATTAAGCATAAATCTGTCAACTGTTCAAAACTGCCTTGTTACACTGAAATAGCCTCAAAATCACAAATTGCCATTAAGAGTCAGATTCTTAACGAAATCTACTGACACAAAGTACTTCATTATCTACTTTTCAGCTTGTAAATACAAAAGTGTATCTTTCAGTCACTTTTTGAGAGAATTAAGCATAAATCTGTCAAATGTTCAAAACAGCCTTGTTTCACTGAAATAGCCTCAAAATCACAAACTGCCATTAAGTGTCAGAATCCTAACGAAATCTACTCAAACAGAGTACTTCATGGTAGTGGTCAGCTTTTATACACAAAAGTGTATCTTTCAGTCACTTTTTGAGAGAATTAAGCATAAATCTGTCAAATGTTCAAAACAGCCTTGTTTTACTGAAATAGCCTCAAAATCACAAACTGCCATTAAGACTCAGAATCCTAACGAAATCTACTCAAACAGAGTACTTCATGGTAGTGGTCAGCTTTTATACACAAAAGTGTATCTTTCAGTCACTTTTTGAGAGACTTAAGCATAAATCTGTCAAATGTTCAAAACAGCCTTGTTTTACTGAAATAGCCTCAAAATCACAAACTGCCATTAAGAGTCAAATTCTTAACGAAATCTCTCAAAATCACAAACTGCCATTAAGATTCAGATTCTTAACGAAATCTACTGACACAAAGTACTTCATTATCTACTTTTCAGCTTTTATACACAAAAGTTTATCTTTCAGTAACTTTCTCAGAGAATTTAAGCATACATCTGTCAAATGTTCAAAACAGCCTTGTTTCAATGAAATAGCCTCAAAATCACAAACAGCCATTAAGAGTCAGATTCTTAACGAAATCTACTGACACAAAGTACTTTATTATCTACTTTTCAGCTTTTATACACAAAAGTGTATCTTTCAGTAACTTTCTCAGAGAATTTAAGCATACATCTGTCAAATGTTCAAAACAGCCTTGTTTCAATGAAATAGCCTCAAAATCACAAACAGCCATTAAGAGTCAGATTCTTAACGAAATCTACTGACACAAAGTACTTTATTATCTACTTTTCAGCTTTTTAAATACAAAAGTGTATCTTTCAGTCACTTTTTGAGAGAATTAAGCATAAATCTGTCTAATGTTCAAAACAGCCTTGTTTTCACTGAATAGCCTCAAAATCACAAACTGCCTTTAAGAGTCAGATTCTTAACAAAATCTACTGACACAAAGTACTTCATTATCTACTTTTCAGCTTTTATACACAAAAGTGTATCTTTCAGTAACTTTCTCAGAGAATTAAGCATAAATCTGTCAAATGTTCAAAACAGCCTTGTTTCACTGAAATAGCCTCAAAATCACAAACTGGCTGAAACTGTACAGTGAATTGGAGAAATTAGTTTTCTACTATGACACAGATAGTATAATCTATGTGACAAGACAAGGGCAGTCTCCAGTACTTTCATGGTAGTGGTCAGCTTTTAAAAAGAAAAGTGTATCTTTCGGTAACCTTTTGAGAGAATTAAGGAAAAATCTGTCAAATGTTCAAAACTGCCTTGTTTCACTGAAATAGCCTCAAAATCACAAACTGCCATTAAGAGTCAGATGCTTTACGAAATCTAATAAAACAGAGTACTTTCTACAGATGACCCTTATTATCACCAGGATATAATATAATATAATCGTTGCGGGTGAAAGGATAGAGAATTTGCATGTGATGTTAATGCATTTATCTGATATAAAAAGTGCATTCGTATACTTCCAAGAGACTAAACATCTACTTGGGCATTTTGTGAATTGAACGATAAACCGATCACTGTAAATGAAACGCGGAGAGAAGCAACAGTGCAAATCGTTAAGTCTATTACCTTGTATGCACTACGACATTAACTTGGTAAAATGTAATGTGTTTTTATGAAAATGTGTTGAGTGTTGTGTTTTCAATTAAACAACCATTACAAAATGAAAATGTGTTTTATTTGTTGCTTTCATATATAGTAATAGTATTGTAAACGAAACATTTAAAGTGTATCATGTGCTCTCATTGTATGCTCTGTTTTTGACACAAAGATGCATTACATCTAAAAACAGAGCATACAATGAGAGCACATGATAATGAAGTACTTTGTATTAGTAGATTTCGTCAAGCATCTGACTCTTAATGGCAGTTTGTGATTTTGAGGCTATTTCAGTGAAACAAGGCTGTTTTGAACATTTGACAGATGTATGCTTAATTCTCTCAAAAAGTTACCGAAAGATACACTTTTCTTTTTAAAAGCTGACCACTACCATGAAAGTACTCTGTTTTATTAGATGTTGTTAAGAATCTGACTCTAAATGGCAGTTTGTCATTTTGAGGCTATTTCAGTTAAACAAGGCTGTTTTGAACATTTGACAGATTTATGCTTAATTCTCTCAAAAAGTTACTGAAAGATACACTTTTCTTTTTAAAAGCTGACCACTACGATGAAAGTACTCTGTTTTATTAGATTTCGTAAAGCATCTGACTCTTAATGGCAGTTTGTGATTTTGAGGCTATTTCAGTAAAACAAGGCTGTTTTGAACATTTGACAGATTTATGCTTAATTCTCTCAAAAAGTTACCGAAAGATACACTTTTCTTTTTAAAAGCTGACCACTACCATGAAAGTACTCTGTTTTATTAGATTTCGTTAAGAATCTGACTCTTAATGGCAGTTTGTGATTTTGAGGCTATTTCAGTGAAACAAGGCTGTTTTTGAACATTTGACAGATTTATGCTTAAATTCTCTGAGAAAGTTACTGAAAGATACACTTTTGTGTTTAAAAGCTGACCACTACCATGAAGTACTCTGTTTGAGTAGATTTCAGCACACAGGGTCTCTACTGTAAACAGAAAAAACATAACATTTTTAAGTATCTAATAATATACTATCCACATAATATACTAGTTTAACCCCTACCAAAAAAAAAGAAAACATTTAATAATTACATGATATTATAAAATAAAATAAAGAGTACTTACCAGAGTTTTTCAAGATCGGATACAGGTCAAGAAAATGCATAGAGGAGGTATGGTGCTGGCTCATTAGCCCCCTCACTCTTCTTAGAATGATCCTGTGCAATTTTGAAAAGTTGAACTCCTATCCCCTTATACACTTAATTAACACTAATCATTTAAAAAAACCTTACATCTAATTTAGAGAGGACAACTAAAAGTGTAAGGTGACTGTTTTAAAGTGTTTACAGCTTTTCTTTGTTCACAAGCCCTACAACTAAAGAGAACATCCTTAGTTATCACTATTAAAACCTAAATAAGATATTTTTTAAATTAATATGAATACCCTCTTTGCAAACAGATACTTCCTTGTAGTTAACAGTTTCACAAAAACTTGAAAATAAACATCCTTAGCAAGCACACATCATTTAAAACAAACCCTGAATCAAATCTAGAGAGGACAATAACGTTTTTAGGTGTCTTAGTGAGTGAACATTAATGGCTGTTTTATTTAGTTTGAGCGTATTTCTTTTTTAAAAACTAACTCGATCCCCTCGCTTCTCACCTCACAGAGAGTGTGTTAATCAACATATAGATTAACATCCCAGGCTTATCTCAAACCCTCACATCAAAGGCTCCAACGCGTGTGTGCGTGTGTGTGTGTGTGTGTGTGTGTGTGTGTGTGTGTGTTGTGTGTGTGTGTGTGTGTGTGTGTGTGTGTGTGTGTGTGTGTGTGTGTGTGTGTGTGTGTGTGTGTGTGTGTGTGTGTGTGTGTGTTAATTGTTCTTAAAGGTAGGGGTAGGTCATTTTGGAGAAAACAGCTCGAGTGAGCTAGAATTAGAAAATACACAACCGGGGGAAAATCTGCCACTTCCTCACAGAGCCCTTCCTCCAGCACACATGAACGCGCGCACATGACCAAAAGAGGGCACGAGATAAGTTTGTGCACAGATCTTCGGCTGTATGCGTCTGAACCCCGCACAGATGCTGCATTCGTTTCTTGACTGGCGCTCCGGACGGATGGCGGTAAGTTGTCAAAGGCCTCTCGCTGATTAAACCCATATCGAGGCGTCTCTTGGCCATTTTTCTTTTTTAAAAGGTGACTTGGTAAGTGGAAATGACTGTCTTTTTTATTTAGTTTGAGCATATTTCTATTTTCACCTAATTCCACCCCCCCCTATTTGCTGGTGTCATAGCCAAATTGAAGGGGTGGAGAAAAGGGGGAGAGGCCTGGGCTGGGAGGGGGCGGGGGGCTAGACAGTCTCACGCATAACTTCAAAGAGACACCTAGATTAACATCAAAGGCTTATAACACACCAGTGTGAAATCACACCTGCCTGTTATAACACCTCACATCAAAGGGCAAACATCAAAGGCTAATTAGATTAGTCAACTCTGAGGGGACAGGGGTCAGACAGCATAACTTCAAAGAGACTGCCTTAATCAACACCTAGATTAACATCAGAGGCTTATATCACACCTACCTGTTATAACACCTCACATCAAAGGATTAGACTACAAAGGGGTGTGGGGGAACAGGGGCCATACAGCATAACTTCAAAGAGACTGCCTTTTATCAACACATCAAATAATTAGACAACAAAGGCACTACACAGTAGGGGTGTTGAAAATAATCGTTTCTACGATGCATTGCGATGCGGACGTGGACGATTCGGTCTCGATGCAGTGACGGAAGATAATCGGTTATAGCGTAGTAACGTTGCTTCCTGATTTTCCGGCCGCGGCTTTACTATAACGTTTTTTTTCTGTCACTTTAATATCAAATCGGTCGGTGACGCAGAGATCAAGGAACAGACGTGACAGCGGCACAGCAACACCAAACACGGAGCAGTCGGCTTTATCCACCAACACAACACCACCAGTCCAGAACCAACAGCAGAAGGACCCGCTCTGAATCACTCCGTGTCGCTGCGGCACAGGGATTTATGTTTTTCAAAAATAATCGCGTTACAATCATGTCAGGTTTTTGGTGGATTTAATTAAGTCTTGGATTGCAAAGTATGAATGTCCTCTAGCAATTTTCAGACGATATATACGTGTGTAAAGTTTGTGAAGGCAGGAGGAAAAAAGTTTCCGCGATCACCGTCTCCTCTCCGTTCCTCCAAACCCCGCCCCCTCCCTGAAAATAATGAGTGACAGGCTGATAGTGACCCGATATAAACTTTATTATTCACTTAATCACTGAGATATAATGAAGCTAATTTAATCTCATACATTCATGTGATTTATGTAACAGTAAGACAGAGAATGTAAGTGTGCACCCACATGCAGTATTTTTGTTTGTATATGCTATTGTAAATACTCCTGTTGTCTGCTGTGTTCAGACTCAAGTCCTGTGTGTGATGCCACATTCAGGACATTCAGTGTCCTTTTTTTAACAGAAGACCGTTGCTAGAAGCTGCAGCTAGACTGCAGAAGCATTATTTTTTTTGTTTTTGAGGATGGAACAACTTCACACACAGATATAGGGAGGCTAGACCTATACAATTCAGTTATTTTGGTTTATAAATGAATGTCAAGACATTTATGTTATTGATTTCTGAAGCACTTTCTAAATAATAAAAAGAGAGTTCATATGTATTTACTGCATGTAAGCATTGATGAAAAATAAGCCATGTGCAGTAATATAGAAAATTGAGGATGCAACGCATTGGTATGAATCGTGATGCATCGGGATATCGAATTGAATCGAATCGTTGACAGGATAATCGTAATCGAATCGAATCGTGAGACCAGTGAAGATGCACAGCCCTACTACACAGGGGGGCTTTTCACACCTACCTGTTATAACACCCATCAAAGGATCTCGAACAAAGGGAGGCGGGACTTAGCTCATTAACATGATTGTACCCACTCACATCAAAGGATCTCGAACAATGGGAGGCGGGACTTAGCTCATTTGCATAATTGGGGGCGTGTCACCTGTCACTTTTTCATGCATACTAATGTGATTGAAACAGCATGTGTATTACTACTCATATGTGTGTGTGTTCATTGCAGTGGCTATATATATATGCTGTATAATTACTGCTTAACTATAACTGTGTTTGTGCTTTATTGATTTCTCTCTGTTTTATTCTTTCATGTTATGAGTACTAAATTGCCACCACATTTTGGAGTAGTTGGTTTAAACAGATGTGTGTGCGTTAAAGGGGAATGAGTGTGCGTTCTGTCATGACTCCAAAGCATTGTTGTGGGACTGCCTGAGGGCAGAGACACACACACACACACACACACACACACACACACACACGCATACACACACACACACACACACACACACACACACACACACACACACACACACACACACATGCATACACACACACACACACACACACACACACACACACACACACACACACACACACACACACACACACACACACACACACACACTGTAAGGAGAGGGGGCAAAACAGACAGAGTCAACAACTGCTCATTGCCGGTCCCGCCCAGAAGTGAAACTGGCCAATGGAGAACTACCAGCTCACGGTATAGGGCTCGCCCAGAAGTGAAATCGCCAATAACAAATAGCTGAGGAGGAGCAACCAACACAACTCCTCCCACATAATTTGTATTTAAGCTGTCCCAATGTTCATAATCGGGGCTGTCTGACTGACTGTCATGGTACGTATATCACACGGTAGAAGAATTCAGCCCACAGCGCTCTGTATTGTACTATTGCAGAGTGCTCTGTATTTGTATTGTTGTTCTATTACCATTAAAACAGATTATTGTTTAACCCTGTATCTGGTGCTTTGAGTTCCTTCTTTTGTAAATTTGACAGCTCATCAGTCATCAAGAGACGCGCGGAGCAGAGGTGAACCTTCCACCACCGCCATTGGGTGGTGCTCCAACAGGGTATCATCACGTGACCAGCTGACGCCAACGCCGAGCAGCTGTGTCACGGAGAGGGCTGTGTGGGTTGTGACACGCTGGAGGAGAGCTGTCAGTTCCTCCACTCGCTGCCGCGAGAGCCGCGCTCTCATGCTGGCTGAGTTTAATTTCACTCCCAGATAAACGATTGTCTGAGAGGGAAGAGGACAGCTCTTCTTCCAATTTATTATGAAACCCAGGCTTTGACAGATGCGATACGTCTGTAAAGCGACTTCCTCCCTGGAGCGAGCCAGTAAATAGCAGGTCGTCCAGAGAAAACCACACTCTCATCCCTCCTCTGTGTAGTGGCTCCAGCCTTCTCTACACAAAAATGCGAGGAGCCAGGAAATATCCGAACGGCAGACGATTGTCTGGTCTGATATTTCCTGAAATGAGAAAACGCAGGGATTTCCTGTGTTTCGGGATGATGGGTACGTGGAAGTATGCATCCTTCAGGTGGAAGTGAACCAGTCGTCCTGGTGAACACATTCCAGCACCTGTTTGATCGTCAGCATGTGGAATACTGACAGATCGAGGATGTCTCATTTCCCCAGTCTTTTTTGGGATTAGAAAAATTACGGGAGTGAAAACCCCTGATTTTCCTCCCTTTGAGGAACCCTGGAAATATCCTCTTTCAACAGGAGTTCCAGCAGCTCGGATTGGAGCACAAGACATAGGTTCTGGGAGGACAGGAGTGTTTCCTGTATTCTATTGAACTGTGGGGGGGGGGAGAGGCGAACTGCAAGACGTATCCTCTGCTGATCAGCCTGCTCATCCATCTGTCCATCAGACACAAGCGCTGCCACTCTGAGAAAAACTCTGAGAGCGGGCGCACGTGCTCGAGATGTGTTTTTGGTCGTCATGGTGACGAGCCACGCCAGAGCCCCTGCCGCCGCTGCCCGTGAGAAAACCCAAGGTGTGCTTGGACCGAAAGGGCTGCGCGGGGGCCTCCACATGCTGCGTCTCACTCCGACTCTCATCATGAGGCGCGTACACGCTCAGGGGATGGATGGAGGTGTGTGCAGTGCTGTCCTCATGGGTTTATTAAGGCCGTGTGTACGAGGCGTATCTCGGACAGAGGAATGCCGCGAGCTCTGTAGTTTATTAACCAACAGGTTAAAACCAGGCTTCTTCAGCGAGCCCTGCTGTCTACTAATCAACAGATTAGTGGCAGCCGGCTTAATTACCGGCTCTGCTTCCTCGGAGGCTCTCGCGGAGCAGACCAGGAGCGGGGGAGCCTCACTCCCCTTTGACTCGACGCCGGGAGACCCTGTCTCTGGGGTGGCGGGGGAGCGGAGACGTGGGACGGAGCCCCTGCAGCCGCCGAAGGGCGAGTCTGACGCCGAGGCGGTTGCTGTGGGCGTTTCTCCGCTTGCGGCCTCCTGTGGCCGGTGTGGACGCCGCGGCTGCTGCGGGCGTTGGTGCCGCTGTGGGCGCTCAGCAGGCTGGAGCCAGCTGTACATGCTGGCGAATGCCGTCCGCCTGTTCCGCGGCCGTCTTCATGGACTCCACCTTGGCATGGAACTGGGGTCCGAACAGCCCGTCCGGGCTGATTGGAGCGTCCAGTAGCACTTTTCTGGCCGTCTCCGTAACAGACGCCTGCTTGAGCCAGAGGTGGCGCTGGATCTGTGTCACCCACGCGGAAATCCTCGCCTGGGAGACAGCGACGGACGCGCACAGAATGAGCGCCGTGCTGGCCGCCTTGCTGATTTCCTCTGCCTCGGTGGTGGACCGCTCTACCAGTGTCACCACCGAGTTGGAGAGCAGCGCGATGTTATTCGCCGCCGCGCTGTGATGACGGAGAGGGGGAAAGCATGTTCGGCCGCCAAGCTGGCACCCTGCTCCGACTCTGTCTCCCCCGTCCGGGGGAGAGGAGGGAGGGGAGAACCGAACAGTGAACTGTGGAGGGAGGCGGACTCCTGCCCGGCACTTGGCCCCAGTGACACGAGGCCCCGTCCGCGGGCTCGTAAGCCTGGACGGCCAATCGTCCTCCTCGACCACAGCAGCAAGAGCGTCCGCTCTCCGCTTCCTGTCGCCCGAGGGGAGACGGGCGCAGTGTGTGCATGCTACCTGCTGGTTTAGAGCCGTGTACGCGTGCTCTGACCCCAGGCAGGATTCGCATACTGCTTTTATCTCTGCTGGTCATAACTCATTATGAACCCAGAGCCACATGAGGGACAATCTCTCACACAATTGTTACTCATGTTTACTCAATTGAAGTGTCTCTTGTGTTTCAGTAACGGTGTGCTGAAGAAAAGAGGGAGCAGATTGTCGGGCCTCCTTCCTATTTATACCGGAAGGGAGCCCGAGGGTGGGGCCCACCTTGCGGGTGGGTGTGGACTACAAGTGTTTCAGTGCTGCGCGGGTGCACAGGGGATTACCCAATAGCGATAGCCTTAGAGGGCGAAGCCATATACGAAATAGAACACAACGCAGACAGAAAACCAAAGACAGATCTAGACAAGACTAAACACAACACAGACAGATCGTGATAGTGCAGACATTTCAAACTAATCTGCATGTCCAGGCAATGATCATGTAACCGTAAAAAATGAATGCAGACTTGATGTTCACTGTGATGGATTGCACAATTCAAGCAGGTCTCACGAGCTAATTGATTTCCATGCTGTAAGGAAATGATGAAAACCAATAGATGTTGAAAATCATCAAAAAGATTATAAAAAATATAGATGACTCAAAGTTAAACCTGCATCATATTATTTGTTTTTGCAACAAGCACATCAATGTATCCATGTTATTAAAATATTTGGAAGAACCCTATTAAAATTGTAAAATCATTTTAGGATTTTCTCAACTAAAAATAATGAGCTTAAATGCTCCTGAGAGTTGAGGGTAATAATAATAATAATATATTAATTTTATATAGCGCTTTTCTGGACCCAAAGATCTATCTGCAGTTGTTTGATAACTATAGGTGTCTTTGTCACTACAAGCAACACTTACACAAAGTCATTTGAGCCATTGTTACCGTGAAAACGAGAAGTAGGCTATAGCAGCTTTAGGGAGTTCAAATGTGCACCGGAAGGTTTTTTGAAGAGTAACTTAATTTTTATGACACATAGTAGCTCCGGATATTCCCCTGTGGGATATGTACTGACAGAATTGATGTCGTAGAACAAATCATAAAAATATCTTAAGCTTATGTTAACCACAAACCTAATTGTAGGGCCCCTTACTACAAATGCATTAAGTAAACTGTTAACTCCGAGACAAGGGAACCAGAAGTGGTAAATAAAGTCATTTCGGCCTATATGCAATGAGATGCTGTAATATAGTGAACACCGATCCACGCTGTTTTCTTGCCCACCACCCAGCATGTTCTGACCCTCAGTGACTCTAATTAGCAACAAGTGGGTAAAGCCAGCTCATTCATTCATTCTCAGTGATGAAGTGAGAGGGTGGAGACCACACCTCGAGTGGACGACTCACACCGTTTTGCTCTATCTCTATGTGTATCTCTGGGTTTCCCAGGCTTGCGTCTGGGTCACCTCCATCCCTAGCTCTGCTTGTCAGGATAATTAGCTGCCCAACCCTCGCTGCCAGACTTTGTACCCCATGGATTTATGATGGTGATGGCTGGCCTGGTCTCTGGGGGGGTTGATCTGTGTCTGTGTTTGGGTATGTGCCAATGAGGCCAAGGGAGACGGCTATCCTACTAATGAGGGGACACAAGGTTATTTACGGAAACCTGGACCGCTGTCATGGATATGGAGATAAGGCAATACCTGGGTAATAAATCATTAGGAATATGTGTGAGCTTGGAGGTGTGTGTGTGTGTAGTCTCACTGAAATGGTCACAGATGAGTATGCTTTGCAGAATCAGCCGCTTCTATTGCAAAGGACAAGGGAGCCCACATCTTAAAAAATATCATTATGTCTCCTCTCTACTTACGCAAACACTCATATTTAATAGAAAACATATTTGTCACAGGCATCCTTCTACATCATGTACTTTGTTTTTGCTTGGCTTTGAATAAAACTGAAAAGCTCTCTCCACACACTTCACTGTAGTGACTCATCTTTTCTTTATTTTCGGTGCATTATAGTGCCATTCAGAGCTGGGACTTAGCGTCCATTGGCTGTAGGTTAACATGAGACAGGTGCTGTGATAAATATACAGCTTTCTTTTCAGATGTTGTTCTTGTAACATGTGGGAAAACATTTACACTGCTTGCATCAGAGCAGCCATTAGGTTACAGGCTTTTCAAGGGTGTTTGTGTCGTCAGAGTGGAAGTCGTTCAGGCTAAAACCAGATGCCTGCTCTGTGGGTTGTATAATATACTCTAAAGGCTGTGTCTAATAGACAACAGTTTAACCGACCATTCAACTCAAAAGCCTGCTGTCTTACAAGAGCACTTACACTGTAAAAATGAATAGTTCAGAGTGTCTATGTCCAGAAAAGCCTGACATGTCTGACTCCTTCAAGGTCTGTTTAAAACTTCCTCATCCAGCACTGAGGAAATTAAAACAATTGCCTCTATGTGGATATTATTCTTTTTCGAAAGTATACATTTAAAAATGAAGCTCCCTTGGCGTGATTTTACCTTTGAATAGGGGTCTTTTATTGAAGTGCAGTGCATGTCGGGCTGTGGATCGGCTGAATTCTCGTGCCTTCTGGTGACCTTGTTACCATAGAGCTCACCCTCAATCTAACCTCACTGTTTTCCTACTTCATGCCAAAAAGACCTTTGACCCTGTGCGCTTTCTAAATGCATGTTCTTTTCAGTCTGGCTGTGTTTTTTGTTTCATGCTACAGAGACTTTTCTCCCAGTGTCAGAGCCGGACGCCCACAAGGAAAAATCACCTTGTCAGAGCCAACATAAAACAGCAGATATTTACTCTCCGCTCCTATCTACCTTGCTGGCCACCTACACTTACTTTGTACTTGACAGTCACACTGTCAGACCTTGTAAATTGTATTATACAACATTTGTTTTCATTATATCACTTATAAATGTAGGCTTGCACAGGGGTCCATCACCTTCTAAATTGCACCCATTATTATACTAGAAGACATATTGTGATCATTTTCAGGTTCCTATTTGTATTTTGAGCCTTGGCTGTGACATGTTACATGTTTAATGTTAAAAAAGTGCCCTATTTTTCTCATACTGCCTGTGCTGCTCTTTTCACCCTCTGTCTGAAACCAGAGCCCACTCTTCTCTTTTTGGTTAGCTGGCCGGCTCTGTTGTGATTGGACAAGCATTTCAATTGTTTTAATCCCTCATGGACGTCGTTATGACGACCTATTATCAAGAGAGGAAGTCTGTATTGCTGGGTGAGAAAAACCAACACAGGACTTTCTGACCTCCATTCGTCTTCAGTGTTAAATAATTACTTATTTTAACTGACATATGTAATTTACTTACATCAGTTAAGTTAAATGTCTTAAAGGTCCCATGTCATGCTTTTCCGGTTATTACCCGTCCCCTTGTGTGTTATGTAGCTTTTTATGCATGTAAACGGTCTGCAGTCACAAACCCTCAAAGTACACCCTGTAGCGAGTAAAACTCTAACGGCCCGTACACACAGCAGCTTTTGGCGATTTGTCCACCGCTTCCAGCGCGTCTCCGCCCATTGACTTTGAATGGGGATGACGTCACTTTCCCTCGCTTGTCGCCGAACTGCATTGTGGGGGGGCGAGGCGAAGATTTCCAGGATGTTCAGGATTCCAAAGTTGAACAATGTTCAACTTTTGAGGCTGAGCTGGAAGCGACAGCCAATCAGATCCGTTTATGCAAATCTGACAGTTCAAGCGCTAGCCAATCAAACCGCGTGCAAGCTGGGAGAGCCAGACCCGCAGTTCATTCTATATTCCACAAAAATGGAGGAGAACTTAGTTATTGCGGTAGCAAATCACCCGGTTCTTTATGACCAGTCCCTATTTACTTACCGGGATACAAACCGGAGGAACCAGGCATGGTGGCAGAGGCAGTGGGTGAAACTGGTAGGTTTTCGCTTGTTTGGGGATTTTATATCCAGTTTACTTCGTTGCTAGTTTACTTCGTTGCTAGCAAGCATAGACAGTATCATTAGCCAGTATGGAATGTAGCATAAAATAGCACCATAGACATTAATCTCATAAATGTTCAAAATGTTAAAAAAATAAATGTTCATCATAGCCCTTCCTATTTGACAATAGTGTAGAAGAACCGGGTATTTTTGCTTTGTATGTCGGGGGCGGGATATTCATGTGATATTCATGTGATTGGTTGTTGGTCGCGAAATCCCCAAGCTGTCAGACACGCCCAGCTCCAGGATTTTCAAGATTTGGTCAAAGCTGCTGTGTGGACACACCGTAACACAGAAAAGACCTGTCTATGCTGCCTCAGAACGTCGCATTGGAGATTTCTCTTTTTCTTCCTGGGTACAGTGACGTGCCCATACCCAAATGGACCCATTGGTCCAAATGGACCAATCCGTGAAGCCGTTACATTAAGTCAGTAGATTGGTCCAAATGGACCAATCCGTGGACTTCCTCACACACACACACTCAATCTTTTCACAGCTGCAGCTCCGCCGATTTCTCCTCCCTGAGACGGCGGGACGCGGCGAGGCTGTGAGTCTGTGTGTGAGCACTGAGCACACACACAAACTCCCAGCCAGGCTGCGGGTGTGTGTGTGTTCGGGCTGATTTCGGGCTGGGTTTCCCTGTGTCTCGCAGACGGCCACTGGGCTCACAAGGAGGGGGGGGCAGGAGCTCCAACAAGCCGTTTAGGACAGAGAGTGAATACTCATATTATACAGAGATGCTGTATGAGAAACCAATGTGAGTTTGGAAAATTGCACAATATAAATCTGTTTTAGTAGACCTCAACAATGGAATTATGATCAGTAGAAATGGCCATGACATGGGACCTTTAAATGTATTGAAGATGAAACATAATATAATATAGAAAATATACTCAGTTATGCTTGACATTTTTGTAGTTTGCGTAACTTAGTTCAAACAATGCTTCTTGTTTGGACAGTTAACAGGATTAAATATCTGCCTACAAGCCTACATTATAAACTTGTACCAAGATTTTTTGAAACCAGCCTAGATTAGGGTAGATAGGGTAAGATGGCAAATGGAAAACTGATGTAATTCATTACAATTCCACTTTTGCTACTTCAATTGTTATCATTCCTCTCAAACCCAATCTCCAAGAAAATGCAATGCTAAATTACTGGAATACCTATTGAACCATCATTTTATAACCATTTGGTGGAGTTTGTTGTGTTTGTTACTTTTACTAAGAGTTTTCTGCTGCCGATGGAAGCACAAGGAATCGCATTGAAATAAGGACGTTTTAATTCTTAAACCTGTTCTCTGGCATGCCAACTCATCAACAGTCTCTCAGGAAGCAACACAGTTTATTCCAAATCAAAGGGAGTGTCTGGATTGAAGAATAAAAAGAGAATGTAACTGTTTTACTGTTGATCATAGTCCTACTGTTAATGTGAGCAGCGACTTCAACGACTCACAGTAAAACAAAACTTACCAGATAACAAAACATCAGACGCAGAAATGTTTGCGCCATAATATCGTTTCTCCAGGCGAACAGTCACGTAAAAAATGTCATGAAGAGAGAGTTGCATGCTTTTAGTGAAAAAACGAAACACGTAACCCCTCAGGTCTGCATCGTGTTTTCCCAGAACACACTTTGTCAGACTTCTTCAAAGCTCTTCAAGCTGAAGAAGGTGAAAATAAAAAAAATACATGTGATGTAGTGTTGGCAGAAATCAAGGCAACCGCTTAGTTCTTGCTTGAAAACAGCCATGATGCTGTTTTTCTACTCTTCTTAATACAACTGGGACCTGTGTTTAAAGAGGGGTACAAAAGCCAAAGTTAGGTCTGACACAAGCAGCTGAACATCAATATGAATGTGACACTGTCAAATAGCTTCATTCCTGGCCCACTTAATATTCCAGTCTGGCATCGGCAAGCTCCATTTGCTGTAGATAGCATTTTGAATGGCTCAGTGGGAAAATGCAATGTCAATGAATTACACCGCATTATCTTAGCCACCTAGCTTTGTCATCCTCTTGATCGGCCTGTCGCCTGTATATGCCTGGACAACTCTGGATGTTTGCCAGCAAGTCCTGTTGATGTAGCCGACGTTATCCCCTTTGCCAGTGAGCTGTGACTAATATGAAAACACATCTGACTAACTCAATCTGCTGGTTTTAAATAGATGTCGGCTCGGTAAAGCATGCATTCGCTCTTTTCTTTAGAAGGGGGGATATCTGCCTGAGCGATGTCTGACAAAGGTGCTAGAAAGTTTTTCAGATGGCGAAGTTTGTCCTGAAGGTAAGCTCATTTATATGTATTTATATGGGGGGAATGTTTATTTAATCATAATAATCTTTATTTTTTCATTATAGCAGCTGCCTTTTTTTTACATTTTCATGTTCTTTGTTTTTGAATTGGCATATTGTTGCCGCACTGGGAACTCCTGGTTTGGTAAGGTCACCCGGGTTATGAGCCTTTCTGCTGAAAACACATTTTACACAGTGATTGCCAACCTTTATGGCGTGTGATTCTTTTCAAAAACTAGTGACCCCTTTATGGGCATAGATTTGTCTCATAATTATTTGTGTGAACATAAAAATAATTTGTGTATAAATATGTAATTTGTAAATGTAAAACACCGTCCACAAATGCATTTAAAAGATTTGCAAACTCACAAATACATTTGCAAATGTAAAACGGATCTGCAAATAGGCTAAATATTTTCACAAATAAAAAAAAGATCTGTGAATATCTCTTTAACATTGACAACTTTCGATCAGGTGAATCCATTTTGTATTGGTCAACCAAAAATGCGCTTGCGGATCTCAAATCTCTGCTCGTGGATCTCAAATCTATGCTTGTGGATTGTCTTTTTACACACACAGTTTCGAGACAAACTTTCCGCCGGTCTCGGCTAAAATCTTCTCCTGTCGCTCGGTTATTTTCGGAAACCAAGTGATGGCCTGCTGATGACAACATTTCCGCAAGATTTCAAAGTAAGAGCATGATGGTTTGTTTAATGCTCTGTTTCGTATTATTATGAACAGCGGAATGTTAGATGCATTCTTTATCATCATCATCATCATGTTATAGTGATACAGTTAGTTTGTGTTAGTTTATTTGTTCAATACAGCATATATCGAGCACTTTCGTATGCATTGATGTTGAAGTAGGCTACTTAGGCCACGCCACTTTCGGGTCCCGGGGAGCTACAGCAGCGAAGCAGCCCCAGAGATAACTCTAGGCTTGTTTGAGACAAGCGAGACCTGCGCAATTGCGATCAACGTCTTGCTAGTGCGTTGCATGATGGTTAGTCATTTTGTCCGACTTGCTCTGGAGGCTCGCCTACATGAGACGTTGAAATCTCGCGGGACAAAGACGCCCGCAGCCTTAAGAGCGAGGAGCGGCGAGTCGGCGCAGTTCCTCTCCACGGGCTGCGGAAGCGAAATGCTTGATGGGAAACGACTCGCTGGTATCTCGAGCTGAGCGCTCATTGGTGGTTTTTACCACGTGCTGCTGATGAAACTCTCCAATTGGCTCGGCAAAAGTTTGTTGTTGTTTTGTGTCAGTTTTACGTCGCCCCTTCCGTTCACATTTTTCATCATCGTTCCACAATGTTTATCATCATGAAATTCATATCTATATATTTTATACTATACTTGCACTGCTTACCGTTTTCATACTTTATATATCTTAGCATATTCATACACACTGTTCATACTGCTCTCAGGCTGCTGTGTATATCTAGTGTATTCATACCCCTCACTGTTTATTCATCATTCAATTCATTCTATATTTTATTCTGTAGATTTTGTACATTACTTTTCACTTTACTGCTTGTCGCACCTGGTTAGAAGCTAAAGTGCATTCGTTGTCTCAGTACCTGTAATATGTGCAATAACGTTAAAGTTGAATCTAATCTTGAGCAGGAACAAATGTATTTACTTAGTACATATCTGACATTAACGATTAAACACATGTGTACATTCTTTATAAATGCAAACCGAGTCAAGCCGACTCCGGAGGTGGCGGTATGCACCTTAAAGTTGTTTGCAATCCGCCAGAAAATCGAGAGAAGATGAAGAAGACGAAGCCGACTCCGAGCATGGACTCCGAGCTGTCCAACTTCAGGCGAGCTTTTTGAGACCTCCCCCGGCTGCGATCGGCTATTCTCGTCTACTTTCGAGGCGAGCCGCAACGCGTCTCAAAAAGGCCTTCTTTCTTCATTGTTTTTTGTGTATTCAGTCAAGCGGGTCAAAATTACAAAGCACTTCACATCTTATTAATCGGCCTAGTTTTACCTTACCAGTGCAGTGGTAAAGTAATCTGTAGAAAAGCACAGCTAAAGCTCCAGTTCTAGCTCCATGCTTGCGCTCTTCTGGTTCGTAACCGATTTTTCTTTTCAGCTTCCGTTTTGTTCAAACCGCCCAGAGCCCGACTGGTGCTGCCGCTGCTGCGTCATGACGTCACAGTTTACGTCGCTGATTTTCTCCCCAACGGCGCTCACAACAATGGGGTCTGCGTCGGGTTGATGATCGTGTTACTTTTAATCATACGAAGCCAGATTAAATTAAATAACTACTTCTCCAACCTTATACTTTTCTCCAGAGTGCTGTGGTTCATTGTTTAGTAATGTGTTTCAGCAGCATTTACCGTCCACCGGAGTTTATTCTCCCTTTAACTCACCCCAGCGGCCGCTGTAAAGTCTTCACTGTCCGACTCACACAAGCAGCTGATAAATATCTCCAATTCCCCATAAGTGAATGTGTGTCAGTCTAAATTGACGCTGTTTGGCATCACAACGCTGTTATGAAAGTTTATCTGGCATAACATGGGTGATGTCAGCATATCAACCGAAGCTAAACTGACTATATTGACTACTTGTTGTTGCTATCCTATTGTGGCATAAGCCATTTTCTACAGGCACATTTTACCGGCGTATTTTTCATTATGATTCTACTTGTGATAGTCGGACATGACAACCTGTACAGCCCATGTATGGATTCCATCCGATAGCTGCTATAATACAAAACAAAACGACTGCCTGCTCTCCACAATGATCAATAACAGCGAACGGATGGTCAAAGTAAGGGCCCCACAGTCTTCCGGTTCGACCTGACCATGGCTGTGACTATAGCCGCTTTCACACCGCAGGACTTGCCGTACTTTAGTGCCGGTGTTGTGTCACATTATGCCTCCCCGTCATGAAATGCCCCCCTTGTCACGGGAACGCGCATTTCTAAATGACACGTTTCACCTCTAAATGACACGTTAACACCATAGGTTTACACCTTAAAACGATGTTTAAAACGAAAAGTAAACGTTCAGGGTTTTTATTAATGGTAATTTTCAGACTGTGAGTTGTTTAGTGGTAGCTCATAGTCTTGATTCTTCTGGTTTAACTTTTCGCTCCGTATTTGAGGTGTCGAAATTCGTTCGTCACTTCCTTTTCAGTTTGTTTTTTTAAATGGTTTTTTTATCATTATTGTTACGTCCTGTCTGTATAAACGTGCTTTAAAATGTATTGTTTAATTTTACATAGTTGTCATCTAATAATCTAAATATGTTTACAAATGTTACATAGTCTTTGTCAGCATATATGCTATGCGTACAAAATAAAAGTGTGACATTCATGAAACTTGCTCCATTTATTGGTATCAGTCCTAGAACCATACCCTGAAAAATGCTTGACGGTGGGATTCATAGAAACCTCTTTTGGTGGGGGGGGGGGGGCATTATATGACAGGCCTGGCCATCACAATATGCCCCCCCCTTGCTATCTTACAAAATAAAAGTGTCACATTCATGAAACTTGCTCCATTTATTGGTACCAGTCCTAGAACCATACCCTGAAAAATGCTTGAGGGTGGGATTCATAGAAACCTCTTTTGGTGGGGGGGGGGCATTATATGACAGGCCTGGCCATCACAATATGCCCCCCCTTGCTATCTTACAAAATAAAAGTGTCACATTCATGAAACTTGCTCCATTTATTGGTACCAGTCCTAGAACCATACCCAGAAAAATCAACCAGCGCAATGACGGTCAAGCAGCTGTTATTGACAGCTACGCTATGACCGCCATCTGGAAACACACATTTGGAAGAATCCGGGTATGTACATGATTGGAATAACTTTGCTTTTGTAAATGTTGCAAATGTGCATTTTTCAACAGGAATGTAATACTTGTGCAACTACTCTCAGGTTGATCCAATGGCACACAGTCATCGTGGGAATTGTGAACGAGAACCATCATTGGATGTTGGTGGTGAGAATAGGAGCATATTTTAAGCTCCAATCTGTATCTATAGTGCTGTATACACCATATATAATTAGTGATTTGCAAGATAACCGGGCCACACATACATGCTGTCACTTATTATTGATCAAATCTAAACAATACCCTACATCGTACCTGCGTAATGTATGGTTCCTGCCTAATGCATGTTGTGTTTCCATGTGAATAATAAAAGGTAATGTACCCCCATGAGAAGAAAACCCTCTTCTTGGATCCACTTGGAGAAGGGAAAGGCAAAACGAAGGTGTGCCTGCAGTCTACAAGGTACATTTGATACAGTGTACTAGTTCCGGTGTTTTATGAGTATTTTGACAATGATGTGCTGCATCTTGACACATGTATACATACTGTAGAGCCTTTATGAGGATGAAAGGCTGCAAGGTGTCAAGATGGACATGCAGCACCCTCCCCCATAATCGCCAACAAGACAGCACATCCTGTGGTGTCCTGGCCTTAAAAGTGAGTGTGAAATGCATTTAGCCAAACATTACTCTCAAACTCAAATTCAGTAGCAATTAGACTGAATATCTTGACTTGCTTTTATACATCTTGATCAAAGATGTATTGAATTGTGTCAAACTACACATATACAACATGTCATTCTTTAAATCTGTTGGGTAATTTGTCTGTATTCCATTTGAGGGTAAAATCATAGACCATGCAGTCCATATACTAATCAAGGTTCTCTTCAGTTTGCAGAGAAGATTTTACTGGGGGAGTCAATTGAGTTTGAAAGCTCACAGAAGGCAGTGCACGAGCTGAGGCTGGACATTGCTACTTCTCTCCTCAGAGAATCTGGTTTGTTACCTTTTCTCAACATTGTCAATGACTTCATGTAGTTACTTTTATTAATTGTATCTCATAAGTATGCATCAATAACCTAGTATATTAATAATGTGCCATGCAAATTGTTGTATTGTATCACTGCTTGGACCATTGGTACTGTTGACCAGGGACATTATCAGGGTTTTAAAAGCAACACAGTGGCTTAAGTATAGATTAGGGTAAATAGTCACTACATACAGTATATTGTGTATCTCAACTCCAAACAGATAACATATGAAGCATCGCAGGCAGGCATCTTCAACTGCAATTTCATATAGGCTACACACGTCACACTCTAACACACCCTTTCAATTCTGCGGTTTATTTAAGATGTGAGATTTCCCCATCTTCCTCCTTTCAATGTGCTCATTGGTGTGTATTACTTTTAACTGATATCCTCAGTTAATTTTTACCTTGAATTTATTATAATCTAAGCTGTAAAGCTAATGTGATGAACAACAAAAGAACCATGAGAACCAAACTTAAATTGATGCGTACAGTGCGAAAGAAGTTTTTGGATGTTTTGTAATGACATTGTGCAGGTTCCCATTCTAAAGAGGGTAAGGAGAGAGTGAAAGAAGGAGCAGATGGCTCCTCTGTGCTCAGATTTAATCATTTAGAAAATCTATGTGTTTGTGTGTGTTTTGCCTTTTCTTCACACAAAATAATAAAAGACCACAACAAATGTGTCCTTATATAATTGACCTTTTAGTCAAAAATTGGAATGGGTCACCTTGACCCCAAATCTGTAATGTGGTTTATCTGAAGATATTGATTACGTTTTGTCTCAACAGATGATCTAAGCAGGCTTTGCTTTTACTGCGGGATGGAGGAGCAGGATGAAGAACATTGGGTAATTTCCTATTGCACATTACAAATAAAGAAAATTAGCAGAAATATGTTTCCAGACTTTATCAACATAACATTTGCGTTGGTAATTGCTACTATATTTGGCATCTTCAGCATTAACTGATAAAGGATTAATGTTTTGCTTGTTTTTCCATACATTTTTGTTGAAAATGTATTTCTTTCTCATAACACAACATTTATGTTTTTGAAAGATTTCGATTATTGAAGGAATGGTTAGAATGTTAGTGGGAAATACATTAGAGATATTCTATTATCATAACAAAATCCCATAATGCATACCTTACATAACAGTATTTATTGTTTTCTCAGATTTGCTGTGACATTTGTCAGCAGTGGGTACCACCACCAATGTGTACAAAGGCCGCCAGTTGATCAACCGTACTTGTGCCCTGGATGCACATAATGCCCCGAAGGAACCATCATTAACTGTCCACTGTCATTTCAACCAATGCAACTATTGTTTGGCCTGTCATAAAATGCAACCCCACCCCAAAAGAGGTTTCTATGAATCCCACCGTCAAGCATTTTTCAGGGTATGGTTCTAGGACTGGTACCAATAAATGGAGCAAGTTTCATGAATGTGACACTTTTATGTTGTAAGATAGCAAGGGGGGGCATATTGTGATGGCCAGGCCTGTCATAAAATTCCCCCCCACCAAAAGAGGTTTCTATGAATCCCACCCTCAAGCATTTTTCAGGGTATGGTTCTAGGACTAGTACCAATAAATGGAGCAAGTTTCATGAATGTGACACTTTTATTTTGTAAGATAGCAAGGGGGGGCATATTGTGATGGCCAGGCCTGTCATATAATGCCCCCCCCCACCAAAAGAGGTTTCTATGAATCCCACCCTCAAGCATTTTTCAGGGTATGGTTCTAGGACTGGTACCAATAAATGGAGCAAGTTTCATGAATGTCACACTTTTATTTTGTACGCATAGCATATATGCTGACAAAGACTATGTAACATTTGTAAACATATTTTGATTATTAGATGACAACTATGTAAATTAAACAATACATTTTAAAGCACGTTTATACAGACAGGACGTAACAATAATGATAAAAAAAAACATTTAAAAAAACAAACTGAAAAGGAAGTGACGAACGAATTTCGACACCTCAAATACGGAGCGAAAAAGTTAAACCAGAAGAATCAAGACTATGAGCTACCACTAAAACAACTCACAGTCTGAAAATTACCATTAATAAAAACCCTGAACGTTTACTTTTCGTTTTAAACATCGTTTAAGGTGTAACCTATGGTGTTAACGTGTCATTTAGAGGTGAAACGTGTCATTTAGAAATGCGCGTTCCCGTGACAAGGGGGGCATTTCATGACGGGGAGGCATAATGTGACACAACACCGGCACTAAAGTACCACGGCACTGAATCCGCCAGGGGGCTAGTGCCAATCGCATTCACACCGCAGTACTGTCCCTGAGGCAAGATTACGCTGACGTCACTTCGTCTTCTTCTTCTCTGGGTTTACTGGCAGGCCGCAAAACCACTTCACGGCGAGTACAAAAAAAAACAAGAGAAGAAGAACTACACGGGGGAGGGGGTATAAAGCCCACCCGCTGCATGAGGCGTTTGTTTACTTTCCGACCTCAGACATGATGGAGTTCATAAGGGTAATAAGGGTAATTTACAAATAAAATACCCCATTATAACAATGGACTTTATCTTTATGTATTTATTATATATTACCCCCTCAGGCTGATTTTGAAAAAGGACATTAACCCTTGGTTGGTGTTTTTCCCTTATTTATCTAAAACAAATGACATGATAAATGACTTGTGTTTATGTGTGTAAGACTTGTGTTTCTGCCCCTGCCATTGCTGCACAAGGTTGCAACATTGTAGATACATTCAACCACCGACACCTGTCTGCTCTCACATTCTTCTATTCTGCAAATTTGGGGTGGGACACAATAAATAAAGCTTCGCCAGTTTGTTTGTTTTATTGCACAGTCAAGACATAACAATAACGGCATCACGCTGTTCCAGGTGTGTCGTATGCATGTAAATTGAAGTTAAATAAAAGTGTGAAATGTAAAATAAAGTGTAAGTAGTTTCAAAACAATGTAACAGTGGCAATATATATAGCAGCAGACACACCTTAGTGCATGTTAGGTGTCAGTATTAAAAAACAGTGGCAATATATATAATAACACTAGAAAATCGTTACCACTCTTATTATTGTGGTCTTTAATTTTGTTATAGTCCTGCCTGAGTTTCTTTATTTTTACCCGGCATCCGTGTGCACTGTGCACGATTCCCAGCTCAAGTAGCTTTTGCGAACATCGCTCAAAACATTTGGAGTTGGGAACTGCTTTCTGTAGAAGCTGCTGCATCCCGTCCTCAGAGTAAATTGCCAGAAGCGCCGACACTTCCTCATCATTCCACCGCTCCGGTGTTGTAGTACGTGTGGTCATAACTGCTTTAAAGTACAAAAAAACTACTCGCTCAGGTGTGGATGTGGTTTTGTAGCGAGGAAAAAAATGGCTGCCTAACAAAAAAAATTCAGAGTCTAACGGAGCGTGGTTTGCAATTCGCCCAGCCAATAGAAATAGAATAGAAATTGGCACTCTTTTATCACCAGGTTCGTACCACCTCTCTAGCAGGGACTGAAAATGGCCAAAAGAGTTCCCGGCACTAAGTAGTCCCGGCGGTGTGAACTCGACATTATTGGTACTAACGGAACTAAAGAACCAAAGTACCAGGGAAAGTCCTGCGGTGTGAATGCGTCTATATGTGTGACTGACCAGAGTTTGCACCTCTTCGTTCTGATAGCTCCGCCCCTTCGCTCCAACCCCCCTCCCTCCCTCCCCCCACATCTACAGGTGAAAAATACTTTAGCGACACATTCATCGCAAGAAGTGTAGCAAAAGTCAAGGCCGCAGATTCGTCAAGTTGTAATGACTGGTTTGAGAGGTTGTAATAACCAAGTTGCAGTTGTAATGGAAAATATATTTAAAAAATATGTATTTTTCTGCAAGTGAACATTTCATCTCTAAGTTCATTTTTTTTCTACAAGCTACACAACTTTTTTCTTTCTTTCTGTGGCTTCAAATTTGGTTCACAGATACGTGGATATTTTATACAAGTGTAAATGTATGCACACAAGCTCAGATTTTTTTTCTGCAAGTGCACACATCAGGTTTTACAAGCTCTCGCATTTTGCACCATATCTACCTTCATAGAGTGGCTCATATTGCCGCAGATTGGTTTGCATGGGAGTTAGTTGAAAGGCAAGTGTATCTAATTTACCGTAGAAGAAGATTTATTGTGTGTCAGTGTCAGACAAGGGACGGTATTTCACAACCTTTGCATAAGAAAAGGCTGAAATATAGAGAAAAGTTAAATTTTGTATACGATCATCTTTAATCACACGGTGACCCTCACATTCCTGTTGCACATGTACTCCTAAATTGAGAATCTCCGCCAATTATTGAACTGTAATTCCTACTTAAAGCTGCTATAACGTATATTTCTAACATATATTTATGTCCTGTCTTTAAGTTCCTCTTAGCGCCACAAGTGTCTTTAAGCTCATGGTATCCTGGCCCACAGCTTTAATGTGTTGGCTCATGCTCACTGCACTCATAGCATCGTTTTTTGGCTGCAACTTGCAGCTGTTCTCACTCCAAATGAATGCTAATGTTGCTCTCTATCTGCCTGTTTGTAAATAGCCAAGTGTGTTTACAGTTTGCTTGGAAAATACTTTGCTGTAACTTTCTGGATACATGAAACTTCAGTTTTACCCTTTACCATCAGCACCTTTCTTGCAGTTGAATCTGGAACTCAGACAACCAACAGGAAAACTGTTTAATAAAATAGGATGTCTTCGAGGCAAGGCGATGGCCTGATGCATGTTCACTGTGCTGTAAAAGATGCCTTGCTCTTAGTGTCTAATTACTTCTCCCACAATACATCCTCCTCTTTCTTCTTTCTCTGACCTCAGGAAAAACAATGAAAAAACTCAGTTGCTCACTATCCTTCGGTTCCACTTGCCTGTTTAGTTTTTTTGGTATAAAGAGCTAATTCATCAAACGCCTCACATTTACCACGTCCTCAGGCTCTCTGGCATTAGAGGAACCTTGTTATTGTTCTTGCAGTTATTTACACCAAATATTCACTCTTTGTGGAATTATTCAAAATAATGTTGAACTATTAGTTATTTCTTCAGGTTCTTTTTTTGGTTAGGGAGAAACACAAATATGCAACATGATACTGTTAAAAACGGCAAAACCTGAATATTATCAACTGCTTCAACAATTATCCGCCTGAGCACATCCTGGTGTTCATACACAATTCCCATCTTTTCAAATCAAGTATTACAGGTTAAACTCAGGTAACTTCAATATATTGGTGTCATGTTTCTATAACCCATCACATATAAATGATTAATAGAGCATTAACGAGGGCAGTTGATAATAAGTCATTGTACATCCCTGGCCTCAGGTTACTCCTCCAAAGGCATCCTGCAGTGTTGACTAAGGACAAAGCAGCAGCCTGTGTCCACATTTGACAAATTCATGCTTCAGTCTGCAGTAGCAGCTGTGGTGCATTTTAGTACTCTTCCATATTGTTTTAGAGCTAAGTACTGTGTAAGTTGCCTCATGATATTTAAAACATCATAAAGGTTCAGTGGAGAAAACATGACTTAGTGCCCTCTTGGGTACTCTTCCAGTGGAGAAAACCTAATAAAGGACCCTAGTGTGCCCTTCCGTTTAATAAAACATGATGCAGTGCCCTCTTTGGTGCTTTCCAGTGGGGAAAACATAATGAAGTGCCCTCTTGGGTGCCCTTCCAGTGGCAAAAACACAATGAAGTAACCTATTGGGTACCCTTCCAGTGGAGAAAACACAATGAAGTAACCTATTGGGTACCCTTCCAGTGGAGAACATGTAACGAAGCGCACCCTTCCAGTGGAGAAGACATAATTAAGTGCCCTATTGGGTGAAATTCCAGTGGATAAAACATGGTGAAGATCCCTAGTGTGTGCGCAAGTGTTATAAAGTGCCCTCCATGGTGCTCTTGCAATGGTGATCATTTTATAAAATGCCATCCAGGGTGCCTTAAGTGGAGAAAATGTTTTGTGCCCTTTCAGTGTAAAACACATCATAGAATGACCACTAAAGTGTCCTTTCAGTGAAGAATAGATTATGAATTGCCATCTAGAATGCCTTCAAATCAAAATGCATGCGGTAGACACTTACATTTTAAAATCATGATCCTCTGTGTTGGACCTCCAATGCAGAAAATGTGCCAAATGAGTGTCGTTAAGGAAAAACATGACACAGTGCCATATATTGTTTCCCCCCCTGTCCCTCTGCACATGTTGTGACTTAACTTTGAGTTTGCCTGTTAGTCCAACAGTTATCATCTACCAAAACGTACTTTGTGCAGTAGTAATTAAGGTGAAGCTATTCTAAATATTGGTAATTCTTTGCAAAAACTGGACCCAGTGATCTTGGAGTGCTCTGTGTTTGATACATCTTTCCACATTTCTAACCAAGGTTGGTTTGTTCTTTTCTCAGTTGAGAGGCCAAGTACTGGTGCAACACTTTGCTTTCAGAAAATTGTCAAAAAACCTAATTAGGAAGGAAAAGTACAGAAAGACCTCAGCTCTCTAACTACTGCAATGTGTATTTTTAACCATTCTTTGACCTTAAGGGTATATTGGTGTTGCAGTGTAAAGCTCATGATCGGAGCGGAGACACACGTTCACTAAGCCAACAAACTATAGCCGCAGAGATCTGCTCTTCTAAAGTAAAGTCAACACATATTGACCACTGAATTATTAAGAACCCTAAATATATAGTCTATGATAACAACGAGAACAGTTTTAACATACAGTATAGTTTGTGCCTGTAGCCTATACAGAGAGATGTACAGATATGGGTTACTTAACAGCAGAGATGGAGTACTCGAGTCCTGGACTCGGACTCGAGTGCCGATTTTCGGGACTCGTGACTTGACTCGGACTCGCGCACTGATTGACGCGACTCGGACTCGGACTCGTGAATTCTCACGCACAATGACTTGGACTTGGACTCGGACTCAGCTCGGACACTCCTTGGATGACTCGGACTTGGAATCGGACTCGAGCAAGTTTTCTCTGGAGTCTGATGTCCTCTGTGTCCTGGCGTGTGCACCTGCGAGGCAAGTTCACGTACTGGGCGCGCCCCCGCTGCTATACCAGTCTAAAGATGTCCAGAGACACACCCCGCATCGTGCTGTATGCTTTTAAAGATTTCGTTTCCATATTGGGAAAGAGCAGCGCAAAATGCACATTATGTGGACAGAAGATAGAAGAGAAGACTGGGACAACGTCGAATTTCAATCGACACCTTTCACGGCGGCACCCAGAAAAGTAAGTAGAAATGCTATTGTTAGCTTGCTAACCCACGTTAACGTTAGCCACTAAATTGACTCCACAAAGATTTTAAGATGTCGGGTTGGATGGAGGTAGGGGTTGATATCACATCCTAGGGACCAAGTGCAGTTTTATTGTCTAGATAGATACTGTTAAAAAGCTATACATGTCCTTGGTGATACTGCAGATGATGAGTAGCCTAGCCCGCCCCTAGCCTACAATGAACGTTGTAGCCACACTCGCTTCACAGCAGTTCAATAGACACATTAGTATACCATGACAGGATAAAAGCAATGTAGAGGAGCTACAGCTACATTTCAACACATATATCCACTAAGATTAATACATGAAGACTTGTAACTCGGACTTGACTTGGACTCTTCTTGGGTGACTCGGACTTGGACTCGGACTCGAACACAGGTAATGGTGACTCGGACTCGACTCGAACACTCCTTGGGTGACTCGGACTTGGACTCGGACTCGAACACAGGTAATGATGACTCAGACTCGGACTCGACTCGGACACTCCTTGGGTGACTCGGACTTGGACTCGGACTCGACTACGACTCTCCCTAGGTGACTCGGACTTGGACTCGGACTCGAAGAGTGGGGACTCGAGAGTGACTTGGACTCGTGAATTGGTGACTTGACTACAACACTGCTTAACAGCATAGATTTCACACTGTTGCGTGGCAAAAAGGTTCGTATTCGCTTACAGCTTTTTTCATTAACTAAGAAATAATGATCATTGTTCTTTCATACCCTCGTCAAAACACAAATTGTGTGTATGGTCATTAAATGTTACAGCCAACAGCCGTTAGCTGTTAGCTTGGTTAGCTTATTTAGCTTGGTTAGCTTAAGTCAGTGGTTCTCAAACTTGTTCTGTCATTCCCCACTTTGAACAGGTGGGCCTTTTCAAGCCCCACCTGTTCCTCATCGCTCCAATAAAATGGTAGGCCAAGCTTAAAATTGTCAAATATATTGTATATGTAAAATAAAATGTATTCAATTTAATTATTTTAACCTGCTTTATTTGGGAGTGGACCTCACATCCCTAGGGGGATGGTCCATGGGCATGCACCCCCGGGAAGATTTTTTTTTAAATGTTGAATTTAAATGCATCAATCTGGTGCACTTTGAGAGCAACATGAATGTATGGATACAGCTCTCAACACTCAGATGAAAGGTAGCTGTATACTTTTCAATAATCCAAACATCTTTAGAATATGATCACAACCAATAACAAATCATTTAAAACGTATGAATTCTTATCTTATGTTACCAGTTAGCATTCTTTCTTTTTATGTATGCATATTTTACTAATCACTCCCCTTTTAAACAGTTGTTTTTCTTTTCTGTCCTATAGTACACATTGGAATGATTTCTTACTTTATTTTGTACAACTATAGCTATATTAAATAGATAAAGATGTGCTCTCTCTCAGGGCCTTATCCAGGATTTCCTAAATACCGAGGTCCAAACATGCTAGGGGGGTTCGGGGGTAGATTTTTGGGATTTTCATGATCTAGTTAGGTGCTTTTTAAGTCATGTGGGGGGTCACAAATTGGATAATATATTGATTTCAAACCATGTCAGTGCTCTGCAGCATACATTATTTTTGAAAGTGTAATACATAAGAATCAGTTGATTGTTACTATTAATGATCTGGACATGCAGAAGAGGCTAAAATGATCACAACACATTGTCAACATTCATTTTCCATGTCTCTCTCCTTTCCATAACCTGCAGCCTCTCTTCCATCTTCTTTAGTCTCTCTGTCTTCTTCCTGTTCATTACTCTCTCTCTGTCCTCTACTCTTTCTCTTTTTTCAATCTCTCCCTCGTTGTTCACTTTTTGCTCTTTGCTTTAATCGAGGCTACGTATTTATGCAGTGCCCCCATCGTCAGTAAATGGAAGTACTAGAAAGAACCCTGTTTAGTGCAATTATTTCACAAGTTTTGTAGCTCAGCTCGGAAAAATCCGGATCTCGGTGATACGGCCATGCTCTCTCTAGCTCTCTCGCTCTCTGTCTCGCTCGCTCACAGAGGCTGTGTGTTCCTCCGTGGCGATGACGGCTTGCAATAAAAAAATAAAATAAACATAGGCCTATTTGTAAAGTGGGGGGACGCAAACAGGATTTCGAGAAGTGTCACGGTTAAACTCCTTATGAAGTGGTGAGGTACCGCTCCACATTGCTTTTCTTCCCGACTGCAATGCTGTTGTGTGTGTGTGTGTGTGTGTGTGTGTGTGTGTGTGTGCGTGCGTGTGTGTGTGTGTGTGTGTGTGTGTGTGTGTGTGTGTGTGTGTGTGTGTGTGTGTGTGTGTGTGTGTGTGTGTGTGTGTGTGTGTGAGAGCGTTTCACATGTGTGTATGAGAGTGTATTTTTACATATGTCTATAAATGATTTTGGTTTCAGTTGTGTGTGTGTGAGCAGGCTCGGATTGGCCATCGGGTGGGCCGCAAACACCTGCCGTTGCGAGTCTAAACAACACTGTGAAAGTCCACCGCCGTTGCGAGTCTCCGACTACTGCCCGCGAGGACCCAGTGGGGCGCGCCCCACACTTTGAGAAACGCTGCTGTAGAGTAACATTTAATGACCACACACACAATTTGTGTTTTGACGAGGGTATAAAAGAACAATGATCATTATTTTCTTAGTCAACAAACTGTCTGCCTTGCAACAGCGTGAGAAACGCTGGCTTAAGTTCAGATGGCGTAACTACTAATAGAAACAGAGGGCAAAAGCTAGCCTGGCTCTGTCCAAATATAAACAAAATATCAAAATGACTAACAAACAACATTATCTGGTTTGTTTAATCCGTATTAAAACCAAATTCTAAAATATAAAATGTTTAATTTTTGTTATGGGTCACTTCCTGGTCTGGTGCATTAACTACAGGGAACAAGGCAACTAGTGGTTGATCACGGATACACTTTGGATTGAAACAATTATTACAACAAAAATGTATTATCTTTATATTATTGTGGTTTATCGTATGAATCCAGATCTGCAACAAAGATACAAATAAATTCCATGGCCATTGACATATTCCACCAGATTTCACTAATGCTGTTCAATACAAGAAATCCTGCTATAATCTCCTTGAAAGGAAACACTGAACACGTTTAATATAATGTACTTTATTCGTTAAGGTTTAAAAGATGAATGAACAAAACACAAGTATTATAACCTAATGCCAACACCAATAATGGGGATAACACAAATATAGGGTTTCAAATGTATCCCAGGCAATGGCATCTAACAGAAATAAAAGCAGGAGGAAGCACAAAAAGGAAGAGGGGGAGGTGGGGATGGAGAGAAAGAAGCCAGCGTACTGATATTTCATCATAATCCTGTTACTGTTGAATTATTTAAGTATCTCCTTGCAGACATTAATTTCCTATCATCTACTTTGCCTCTAATTCACTGAGAGGATTAATGAGGATTGACATGGCCGCTCTTTCTTGTGCCGTGAAAGCCAACATGGAGCTGTTGATAAGCGGGACGTGGCGGCGGAACAATGGGCTGCTGGTTATAGCCTAATCGTTTATTTTACATTACATCCAGGCTTTCATTAGCTTCCAAAGTGAAAGAGGGAACGGAAATATATTAAATAATGCTAATCATCTACAGTTATAATGATTATCACATTTATCAAGGTACTGCAGATATTCTGCGTTTTAATTTTAAAAAATGACTTTAAAATGAATATACCTTCATCTTTAGTGCACATTATCTCTGAAAGGTCACCTCTATGCAGTGTTGTAGACATGTCGAGGACAAAGCCATGCAACTGATAGGCCATCTGTTTCAGAGATTGATAGCTCACCGCTGCTATCAATGGTACGCCCATGTGCCTCTTAGCATTCAGTAGATCTTCATTGTTTTCCTTCAAGGACGGCGGAGGTGTACAACACCATATAAAATGACATTTCTGAATAATAGAAATGCAGGAGAAGGAGTGGGAGAAATAAACAGAGGATAGTGAAAAATAATGCACCACTGTCAACATGTGCTTGAAATACAACCGACTGATTTGCGACGTCGCGAAGCCCTCAGAGCTCGTCGATTCAGGCTGAGAAACATCGGGAAGAGTGGGGGTGCGGCTTCAAAGATCTGTCATGTTCCAGGACGACTTTAATGGCTGAGCAGGAGAACGGAGCTGCGGTGACATCCACATCATAGACACCCTGAAGACTTTTATAAAAGATAGAAAAATGAGGGTGTCAATGTCTAGATGTAAAATGGTAAAGGGGGATTACCTTCATTTATATTTTAAATATGTTTGCGAATGGACAATCTCCCTTCCTATCTTTCTTTTGTTTTCAACTTTTCTAATAGCAGATGTCTCTTACTGTGAAACTTGTTGGCACTTTAGTTGGGGACATATTTCTACACTTTACAAAGTAATTCAAATCCCTCAGAGTGAAAAATATACATCTGTGCGAGATATGAAGTCAACAATGCTCTTGGCACTTGTGGTAGCAATTTAATTGAAATGTCAGTCGAGAGACAGCGACTCCAAATCTGCACAATCTGTGTTTCTGTCTATCTGGTGTCTTCGTTTTCTTTTTTTCTGTCTTCACTTTCTCTGCTCGGAGTTACAACTTCATCTTTCAGCCATATAGCCGAGGACATGCATCAGGTGACGCACTCTGTCGCACTCATTTGACCCATCACCCCAACAATGGAGGCTGACCCTGAGCTGCGCCTTCAATTAATCATCTAACCTTCCCTTCGCACCACCGTCCGCCCCCCCTCCCTCTTCATCTTCCCATCTGAGCTGACCTGAGGCGGCCGGGGGGAAAAAAACACCCTCCACTGCTTTCTCCTTCCTACGAGGGTCTAAATACACTCGTCCACCATTCAGCATGACTGCCAGTATCAATTTGACGGAAGTAAATACCCATCACGGTCTGGGGGCCACGAGCAAGCTTCCCACCCCCTCTTCAACTTCAACTAGTTCAACCTTATTACGCTCAGCTGGGAAGAGAATTGCATGAGTGGAGAGGACCGTATTTAGAGTTAATTGCCTTTGGCAGGTGAGGACATCAGTTCCACCGTGCGCCCAGGCAGATGGTTCACTGGAAGCAGGTTCAATCAACTAATTGTCAAGTTCTGATAGGGCTTTGGGGGAGCGTTGACCTCCAGGTGAAGGTTGAGTGACACAAGACGGACTGAACAGCTGAAGGTCTTCGCAGGTATTCTTTTGCATGCTTCCAAATGTGCTAAATCAACCTTTAAGACATGTCTGCCCCTCTAAACATCACATAAAGTGTGTTTGGACTTTTGGGAATTCACAACACACACATACCACAAGCTAGGTATGCATCAACAAATGCACGTACAAAGCGAGGCCCCCCAACTTGAGCACATGTCCTTGCCGTTGCCTTGAGCTGTGGCCTTTAGTGCTCAGGGAATTTGAGGGGGGTGTAAATAAAGTTGTTGAGGTGCAAATACTTTAAAAGCAAAAGGAGAGGAATTCAGCACAGAGAGAGGTTAAAGAAGGAGGTGATAGTGACCAATCAACACTAACACTGACAGATGCTGTGTGCTTTTCCTTATTTTTGCAAAGCTTATACCGTCTCCATTTCAAAAGCTAAAGGTACAAAAGCTAGCAAAAGGTATAAAAAAGGTTAGAGCCAGACACTGACTTGGACAGGATATGAAACAAGATAAAGTGGGAGGAAGTGACGGAGTGGGTGAGGTGAGATGGATGGAGCGTACTTTAGGGAGCAGAGGGAGAGTGATGACAGGTCAGGTAAGCCCATGGGGCTTGTGTCAGTGAATAATCTTCACATTAGCGTTGACTCATTTAAATAATATGGATGGCTCAGCAGATACAATGTTGCTACAGGAATATTAAACCCTCATCTGCCTTTAAACAAAGTTATCTTTGCAAACAAAACCACCTTTGCTTGATGTTCTGGGTGTTTAGTAAACCAAATACAGTTGACTGCTATGCTTAAAAGTAAAATATCTGCAAGATACACTATTTGAACTATCTCAAGTGATGTTCTAAGACACCTTGAAGTAGTCACAATCATATTTTGAAGTTAAACATTTCAACATGCATTCCCCGATGTATATAAGTTTATGGAACTGTATTGCCTTGCATTTTTAATTTGCGTTAATAATATAAATCGGAAAAGTAACTTTAGCTGTAAAAAGTGCAATATTTACCCCCACAATTGTAGTGCAGTAGAAAGTGTAATGGGGGTACTGGAAGTACATGTAACTCATGTGACCCCCCTTTCAGCAAACATGAACAAAACTTCAGTCTAATAATAATAATAATACATGAGACTTCAGACTTGTATAGCGCTTTTCTAGAAACTCAAAGACACTTAAATTAAGTTATTTCAGTCTAATTATCAGGCTCTGATTAGTATGTTTAAATTATTTACTGTATCACTAGACATGAAAAAATTACTAAATCAATTCAGCATTTGTTTTCGATCAGGTTTCATTCATCCAAACAGCATTACTTAGGTTGGCGGGACTGCCATGCAATTACAAACCGCTGCTCTGCTGCATGAAATTAGAAAACCTACATGCTCTTTTGAGCATGAAGCTGACCAGCGCAATTGAATGCAGGAGGTCAAGGATGAGTTCATGTTCACACGGTCGGGGCTTTAGAGCAACAATAAACTGTAATGGTGTTTGGGACCCACCGTTTTAAATCGGCTATCTTGCGATAAGCGCAACTCATTCACTTTGCTGATATTGGAATTTGCTTAACGTATACAAATTGTCTCAGTGTTGGTGGTTCTACAATGGCAGTTTTTTGTTATCAAAATGTCTTAAAAGATATCACCAAATCATGTGACACAGGCACAGGGAGCAAGTGTGCCCCGGGGAAGTCCTTTTGTTTACTGCGATGTGGATCAGGCCTCGGTTTAGATGGAACATGTAATGCCTCTAAGCAGCTTGCAGCTCTGGCTTCTCTCTGACAGGATATCCGTCATAAAACGTGATAGTCTCTCATTCCTCACTGAGACACTCAAAGTCAGCTTCCCCCCTGCTCTCGCAGATTACACATTCGATCCACTTTGGATCTCTCTATTCGTCATGTGTGAATTGTTGTGCTGTTGACTGCGTTGTTATGATGCACTTGATAAACGCCAAAGGGGGCTTCAGCTAAAACCTCACGTTGGCAGAAAAATAAGACAGCCAGCCGTGACTGAAACCTCACCTTGACTTTGACGGAGCAAGAAACCGCAATGTGCTCCGCCACAGAAACAGGGCAGGTGAGAGTTTGAGGGATGAGTTAAGTCGGCATTATTCTCATCAGGCGCAATGACAGCTCCGGTGGATTGGATTTGTCTCCCTTTTATTTATTTATTTAAATATTTTTTTAACAGCCATAACTCATTCTGTCCGTGTAGCCACTGAGCCGCAGTAAAGGAGTGTCGTTTCAATGGGTTATTGAATTGTTTTGTATGCTCTTATTTTAGTGCAAATGAATTCAGTTCATATTTGAGTGCAGGGCTTCGAGCTCAAGGTGTCAAGTGAAGTGTGTTACACAAGCTGCTCGGCCTTGGGAGAACTGTGCGGCTTTCACTGAGCAATCCTTCGTGTCTGTGTGAGAGAAAGAGAGAGTTGATGGTCTCTGTGTTTCCTCACACAGTATGAGCTGCACGTGCGCAGACACTTAGTGTGCATTAGCGGGCAAGCAATAGGGATACCAACTTATTTTCACAGTGGTAAGAGTATTGAAAGTTGCGTTGACATAGCAACCGTGACGAAAGCTATAAATCACATTAATGGTCCCTCTCATTGTGTGCCTCTATCTTGATCAAATTCAGGTGCTGAAAAAATGATGGCTCCCTGCACAGAGTTCACCGTTAGCCGAAGTGAAGGCGGCAGGTCACAGTGACAAGATGGTAGTTCCATCTGCAGATCCTTTTAGTACCATAACCTCAAACTTTATAGATGCTGCCGATTGTTTTTTTATCTTTGAAACATTTTCTACAAATATATAAAGTCTCCCATTGAGGCTCTGCATATATTCTTTTTTTAAATCACATCAGTAAAATAAACGTTTCATTCCAGATGGAAGGGTACATTTACAGGTGCTCTTATTGTGTAATTGCCGCATCATTGCTTACTGTTGAAGTTATCAGTCCATTAAATGGCTGTTATCAGTTGTCATTACTGCCATTTCTTTGGACGGGACAAAATGGGCAAATGCGGTAACCCACTGGGATAACGTCCTGAATAGAGAACCGCACACTGTAAAAAAAAAAAAGTTGAAAAACGGACAAAGTGCTGGTAATTTGCTGCCAGGACATTGTCCGTTATTCTACAGACACTTCCGTCAACCCTTTAACGGATATTTCTGTAGATTTACAAGACTTTGTCTGTACCATATACGGACACTTCTGTTAATCCTAATACGGATAATTCCGTATTTTAACAGTCCTTAGTATGTACTATTTACAGACACTTCCGTCAATCCTAATATCTTAATCCGTAATAAATAACAATCATTACACTTTCAAGCAAACTGAATAAAGCACAATATATAGAAATTGAACAAAATGTATTTATTTTTTTCCATAAAAGTGCATTCATTTCCATTAAATTGTAAAACCCTAACATGACCATACATTCAAGTATGTAAAATAACAGCAACAATAACCTTTTTCTTAACACCATGATGTTAGAGGGACTGTGTGTACATGTGCGCCTCAAGATCAAATTAGTAGTTATAAATTCCTCCCACTGTTTGCCACTGCTGTTGCACCCTACTGGCTCACCTGTCAGTGAGGAAGGAGGAGCCCCATCCAGGAGGATGTAGCAACTCCGTCCTACACCTCCCACTCAACATTCCCCGCTGACAGGCGTTGCCCCAACCTGTAGGAGAACATGCAATGACAAATATCACCCTCCCAACTTCCCTCCCCCCGAACATGGGGGATTTGAACCCAAAAACCTGTGGTGGTGGGCAATAATTGTACCCCTCGCTACCTGAGTGCCATAAAGTGCATAGAAAATAAAGTAAACTTTTTTTTTTTAAGTGTGTGTTGGTATGTTCAGTCCAAAAGTCCAGTCCAAAAAGTTCTGTTTTGAGCTTTGGGGAAAGCTCACATGTGCCAGTCAAATTCCTTCAGCTCAGTCACGAGCTTCGACAGTTTTGGAGGAATGTGGTGCTGTTTCTTCCCCTTCATCTCAGCCTTGGACCCTCGGTCAGGATTCACTCCAAAGAAAACTCTAAGGAAACAGAAATATGTTTAGCTACACATGCAACTAAATGAATGAAACTGAACTAAAGAGTAACATGCAGACAAAGCTCATATACTACTTTGTAGTGTGGCTCTACAGGAGTGGAGCCGTCTAAAATAGCATACATTTGTTTTCTCCACCATGCCCGTGTGTGTGTGTCCATCTACAGCTAATGTTGCAAAATAACTACAATAACACTTTGCTCCTGTAAGCTGAGCAACTCAGACAGCGTGCTGTTAAAGTCTGCTCATCACCAACATACTATACTGGAAATGTCAGCATAACCCGTGCACCTGTGACTTGTGTGGATATACTGTACGTGCACTGAACGATCTCAGGGCACCGTTAACTCAGTGCATGAGTAGCACAGCTAGTAGTTTGTTCAGCCGGATAATATCCACATGTCTATCCTACTTTTAGAATTTTCGAATCATAAATCTAGTCGCCAGAAGCAAAATGCTAACATTATGCTATAAAGGAACTACAGCAGGGTCGCTGCTTCAACGTCACGCAACTTAAGATCCATATTCAAAACTACAGATTCAAAATTGTTCAAATTGAAGCGTTTGTTTTAACAGTTTGCAAGAGCGCAGACTCGCTTTCAAGCAGAACAGGGCAAACAAATTTAGCGGGAGTGTTTACGTGTTCGATGTAATGACGTACAACGTCCTCAACAACTTCTGTAGTCCTATTCAGCCACTTGTTAACAACCATCGTTTTTCAGACACGTAAACTCTTCAAAAATCACCAGTGGGGTCACTGCTGATGTATTTAATGTCGTAGAACAAAACGTGATCTGCCTCTTCAATTTGTGTCAAACACAGACCTTATTTCGAGCTATTTTCCATTGCATTGCTTTTTGTCGAAGGAACCGGAAGTGGTAAAAATGCTAACTTACTTCCGGGTTTTAGGATGCGTCACTGTGGTTCTCTATTGACACAAAAACAACTTATTTAGGTTTGATAAAAGATCAGTGTCTGACTCGGGCCCGGCGCCACGAGGGGGCATTGCCCCCTCAGTTGTATTATTTGCCCCCTCACTTTGAGCATTATTCATCCATCAAAAAGTACAATAAATGTCACAATTATTAAATAACTTTAGATCAGATATGTGGGGCCGTCAAGCAACGTGTAAAAAATAGGGTTGTCAGTCGATTCAAATATTTAATCGCGATTAATCGCATGATTGTCCATAGTTAATCGCGATTAATCGCAAATTAATCGCACATTTTTTATCTGTTCTAAATGTTCCTTAGAGGGATATTTTTCAAGTTTTTAATACTCTTATCAACATATGAGTGGACAAATATGCTTTATGCAAATGTTTGTTTATTATCATTTGATGAATGACAAATATTCTCATGAATATTAAACATAACAACCTCTGAACATAAAAAATATTTCACTAATTCCCCTCCTCGACTCCTATCCTCGAGACTTAGTCCCGCCCACAGGAGACGCGAGCGGAGGAGCCGATGAGGGGAGCTGAGAGGAGGGAAAGCAGCAGGCGGTTAGAGAAATGAGAACTCCTCTCCTCTGAGCGGTCATTTTAAAGAGACGTCCATTAATGATGACAGGAGGCACAGCAGCCCTCTGTCTGATGGACAGATGTGTTCATGATGACTTATATATTTACTTTTAATTCATTCACAGTGCGGTATAATGAGACAATAACAGGCTACAGATGCGGACACACACACACACACACACACACACACACACACACACACACACACACACACACACACACACACACACACACACACACACACACACACACACACACACACACACACACACACACACACACACCATTTGTATTGTATTATTGAATGAGAGAGGTTCCAGGTTGAATTGAGGCGAATATTTGTAATGTTCAGAGGTTGTTGTGTTTAATATTCATGATAATATTTGTCATTGTTCAAATGATAATAAACATTAGCATAAAGCATATTTGTCCACTCATATGTTGATAAGAGTATTAAAAACTTGAAAAATATTCCTCTAAGGTAAATTTAGAACAGATCAAAAATGTGCGATTAATTTGCGATTAATCGCGATTAACTATGGACAATCATGCGATTAATCGCGATTAAATATTTTAATCGACTGACAGCCCTAATATATATATTTTTTTAAATATATATATTTTATTTTTTTTGTATGTGGGAAGAGGTGGGGCGGCGCCCCTAGCGCCCCTATGGGCCGGCCGCCACAGACTACAACCGTAGTTATATTTAAAAACTTGTTAGAAGGCCTCACGAAATACTTTAATGCAAATTTAAATTTAAATGTGAACTAATGTGTGTATAACAAAATACATCGGTCATAAACGAAACCGGAAACAGATCCTCAAAAAAAGATCCTCAGCTCGATGATTGGATGGTTTAGCCGCAATGCATGCTGGGATTTGGTGTTTATGTGATGTGAAATCTGAAAAGTTTTTTAAAAATAAAATAATACTTTATTCCGAGTGTGCTTGGTTTTCTCTTTGAAAGTCATCACATAACGGCATTGTAATACACGGTTCGGCTGCATTAAATATTACATATCTGCCGTAATTCTCTATTTATAGAGCCCTGCTGGGAAGACTTCTAGACAAACAGGAGAACTGCCGCCAAAACTGAAAACATGACGTGGATCATAAATATATCAGCAATTAAACAACATCTTACATTTCTTTTCACACAATACGTCTCCTTGCAGTATCAACACTAATTCGGCTAACTTTTATATTTGATCCAATTGGTAGATAGGCTGTATTTACACCATAACAGTGCAGAGCTGATAGAAAGGGACACCTGGTGGTTGAAGAACGTTATTGAATTTTATTATTTGTATTATTAGATATTAATAGGATCCCTATAAAGTATATTCATTACTCGTTATTCTCTACTAATAGTTGATTAAAGACTGTATATAATGACTAGTTTGCACATCCCTTTCAAGATTTCAAGATTTTCTAAGCTAAGGTTTATTGACATATCATATTATGCACAACTACGGTGTAGTTATGCAATGAATGAAAAACTTGGGTCGCAGGATCCTCAACAGTGCATTACAAGACATCTATCAATATGTATGTATACCTCCACCATTAAACTGTCATTCTGCACATTTCTTATACTATCTACATACATCTTATAAGAGTATAATACATATGTATAATATCAGTTTAATTATAAACAAATAAGTGCTTAAACATAGTTAACATAGCAGGAAAGCAAATTATATTAGACGTTAAGTACTTTGTCAGGCTTAATATTTATCTGTAGATACAAATGTCACTGTGTGTGCTGTGTGCTCTGCATGTGTGACCATTAAAGAGGGTTTCATCCCTCCATATTCTTCTTCTATACCCCCAAAGCTTTTTTCTTATTCAAAAGAAGACCTTAACCTAAAGTACTCTTTAATGTTTAAATTAAGCCTTATTAGTTTGTCTGTTTTGCACATCCTCCTATTAATATCTAATAATAAAACAATACAATTCAATAACGTGCTTTAACCAGCTCTTTATATCAGCTCTGCACCGTTATGGTGTAAATACAGCCTATCTACCAATTGGATCAAATATAAAAGTCAGCCGAATTAGTGTTGATACTGCAAGGAGACGTATTGTGTGAAAATAAATGTAAGATGTTGTTTAATTGCTGATATATTTATGATCCACGTCACGTTTTCAGTTTTGGCGGCAGTTGTTCCTGTTTGTCTAGAAGTCTTCTCAGCAGGGCTCTATAAATAGAGAATTATGGCAGATATGTAATATTTAATGCAGCCGAACCGTATATTACAATGCCGTTATGTGATGACTTTCAAAGAGAAAACCAAGCACACTCAGAATAAAGTATTATTTTATTTTTTAAAAACGTTTTCAGATTTCACATCACATAAACACCAAATCCCAGCATGCATTGCGGCTAAACCATCCAATCATCGAGCTGAGGATCTTTTTTTGAGGATCTGTTTCCGGTTTCGTTTATGACCGATGTATTTTGTTATACACACATTCCTTTACATTTACATTTTAATTTGCATTAAAGTATTTCGTGAGGCCTTCTAACATGTTTTTAAATATAACTACGGTTGTAGTTGAAGAGTTTGAAAATTAACATGAATCGAAGCTGTTGCCTGGCAACTCAATCGCACAACGTCACGTCCTTTAATTCCACATCCACACGCATGGATTAACATCGCTTTAATACATTAATGTAGCCTTTGTTTCTGCTAAAAGAGATGTCGATCAGCTGGGGCAACAAGAACATCTGCGTAATCGAGTGTGACTATTAAAAAATAAATCATTACGTCGGGGTAGCATTTACTTGGTATTTCCGGTTATTTCTCCACTGGTTAACATGGGTTAACAATACCGTGTAACTGTCACGTTTGAAGCATAGACTGTATATATAAATGGACGTAGGGTCCGTGACGTCACCCATAGGATTCTGCAGGGTTGCCGAGAAGCCCTTAGTAGGCGGAGTCGGCCACTAACGGCTCGACAGTGACGTCAGAGTTCAACTCCCGCCTACTCCAAATAAGGGCAAAGAGGCGGAGCCGAGGCGGGACCTCCTGCCACCGAGCTGAAAGTTCCAGAGCTAGCTGAAGCTACCAAGCTAAGCTAACATGCTCCCCATCTGCACACTGCCGTCGCATTTTACGTTTCTAAGGTAAGCGGACATGAAACTATTCAGCAAAACTATACATAATAATCTAAGTTATTGAGTTTTTAGCATAATACTTCAGAATCTTCAGAATCTTAAAATCCCTTAACGTTTGTATGCAATTGTTTGTACCGCATGCTGGCTCTTACAGAACCGACTCACTTCGGATTAGCGTGTCAGAGAGAGAACAGTCGCAATTTTTACAGGCTCCCACTGCCTGTTAGCATCTGGCATCTGTTAGCATCTAGCTCTCCTGCTCACAAACATTTAGCCATCCCTGCTTATACAAGTAGTAGTTTTAGTTGTCTGCGGAGGCCAACTCCCACCTGTCAAGTACGGCTGTACTGAGGTGTTTTTACTCCGGAGACGTCGCAAAGAGACGGAGCGGCTCCACGTGTTGCTGCCTGCGATCTGCGATCTACGGAGGCCTGCTCGTCGCGAAGAGACGGAGCGGCTCCACCAGTTTGCTGCCTGCGATCTGCGATCTACGGAGGCCTGCTCGTCGCAAAGAGACGGAGCGGCTTCACGTGTTGCTGCCTGCGATCTGCGATCTACGGAGGCCTGCTCGTCGCGAAGAGACGGAGCGGCTCCACCAGTTTGCTGCCTGCGATCTGCGATCTACGGAGGCCTGCTCGTCGCGAAGAGACGGAGCGGCTCCACCTGTTTGCTGCCTGCGATCTACGATCTACGGAGATCTGCGGAGAGACTGAGTGGATCCACGCTTTGGGCTTGGCCTGCTTCCACCTGTCCTGGTTCTGCTGTTGCAGAGGCCTGCTTTCACCCCGGGGATACCACGCTGCTGCTTTCGTCTGTCCTTTGCTGCTGTGCTGATTTTGCTCCAGGAACATCGCGGATTCTGTGTGCTGGTCTGGGAAAATGGCCCATATCGGGATTCTGCTGTGCCTGTTAACTATTTTGGACTATGAGAAGATCTCTAGTCATTCTGAGGAGTCTACTGGATTCAGGTCTGTTCTGCCACCCGCAGTGGGCATCCCCTGCAAAGGTTCGGATGTGTTACACAAACAATTACCGGTTGCCTTGTCACAGTCAATCTGCTCGACAAAATATCTTTGTCTTTTTTGTTTTCCTGCGATGATGGTTCTTCAGGACTGCTTCTTAAGCTCTAATCACACTCTCGCATACTTTTCCGGTGATTCTAAAGTAGATGACAATGTATGTGTGTCGCTTAAGAGGAAAAGATGCCTGTTTTTTGTTTTGTTATTACTGTCAGGAAATGTACAACCTAACCCTGGTCCGCCCAGTAGTAGTCAGATCGCCACTCCTGCTGATTTTAAAGCTAGATCTGGGTTGGGTTTCATCCACTTGAATGTGCGCAGTCTGTTAGGTAAACTAGATTTTGTCCATATTTGGGCGAGCTCGACTGATGCTGACGTCATTGTTTTATCAGAAACATGGCTAAATAAATCTATTTTGGCCTCTGACATTGCCTTAAATGGTTATAATGTGTATCGTACCGACCGGCCTAATAAAGGTGGTGGCGTTGCCATTTATGTTAAGAATAAGTTCAGTGTATCCACATTAGTTTCCAAATCTATCAGTAAGTCATTTGAATTTTTAGCCTTAAATATAGAAGTGGCATAGGGTCAACAGGTCATGGTCGTGGGCTGTTACAGACCCCCCTCAGCTGTCAAAGACTTCTTGTCTTCGCTAGCAAATCTTTTATCGCAACTAGACTACAAGGAAATAGTGCTACTTGGAGATTTTAACTGGGACTGGTTAACTACAGTGTCAGAGGATTTTAAAAACCTTTGTATCTCTTTAAATGTTACTCAGATTGTTGACAGTCCTACTCGCCCTAATATTAAGTCCCCAAATAAATCCTCCCTAATTGATCTCATTCTAACTAATATTCCCTATAAATACTCAGCTGTGGGAGTATTTGCGAATGATCTGAGTGACCACTGTGTTGTAGCCACAATTAGGAACACAAAAGTCCAAAAGGTTAAACCTCGTATTATCATCAAGAGAGACATAAAACATTTTGTGGAGCAGGGTTTTGTACATGATCTGTTTGGGTTTGATTGGAGAAAAATCCATTTGTGTGCTGATGTTGAGACTGCATGGTCTTATTTTTATCTTGGTTTTATGGAAATTGTAGATAGACATGCACCTCTGCGTACATTTAGAGTGAAGGGACGAGACAATCCTTGGTTTTCTGCTGAATTATCTAGTCCAATGTTTCCCAAACGGTGTGCCGTGAGGCAAGTCCGGGTGTGCCGTGGGATTTTGTGACAACCATACATTATTATTGCAATATACAACTACACAAAAAAAATTATTTTTTTATTTACTATATCAGTATTTTGTAGGTTTATACGTAATCTGCGCGACTTGCGCGTCCACATCTCCACGTGCAGTGCTGCATAAACATGGCTGAGTCAGCGATAACTTTCAAGGGGTGGAGGTATGCCCATTATTTTGAGTTCGTCCGAAGAATAGACAGGAATGTGACGGTGAGGTGCAAACAGTGTCCAGGCCAGAAGCTGTTATCCACTGCTGCAAACACCACGTCAAACCTCAACAAACACCTGCAAAGAACACTAAGGTGAAGCTACCGCACACGCTATTTGTTGTTTGTTTATATATATATCACGTAGTCTGTTCTTCTTCTCTGTCTTCAAGTTGTTGCCTGTTTTGAATGACAAATACACACTACCGCCGCCTGCTGGTAAGGAAAGTTATTGCCACTCACGCATGCGCAGTTCGTACGTGCTCGGCGAGTAAAGTAACGAGTTACTTTATGTAGATAGTAACGAAGTAGTGTAATATATATTTACATTTTTTTAGTAACGACCCCATCTCTGGAGTTGGCGTTCTCTACTCTGATTTACATGAAGAACAACAGGAGGTCACGGCTCTCTGTTGAACAGGACTTGCGAGTGGCCCTCTCCTCAGTGCCACCAAGGATTACAAAATTCTGCGCGCCCCGACAGGCACATGTATCTCACTAATTTGTAAGTCGGCAAAATATTTACAATAGCATATGTTTCAATGCTGATTGCTGAAATGTTACATTTATAATTTGTAGTTCAGGACAACACACTCACTCCCTAAGCGTCCAGGAGCGACGTTTGGTCAGTGTCCGTGGCGTCCAGTTGTGACGCTCCTAGGCTCCTTCAGCGTCATAAAGGGACGCAAATAGATTTCAACTGATTGCAATGTATTCCCATCTGCGGTGGGATTTGACGCTCATGGAAGCACGGCATTCGTTTGTGTCGGCTGCCCTTAAAGGCAATGTGAACGTCCATTCCCATTGGATAACGGAGAATTATTGGTTTAAATTGTGTGCAATGCTTTTGTATTTTTCCCCTTCGATTCGGAGAAACAAATATTTTTTATGAGTAAAGGATGGCAGAAGACACTACACTACCCAGAATCCCCAGCTATCGTTTGGACTACACCATGTGCTCTGTTTGACAAACCCCGTTTTTTTTTCACCATTCATTCCAATGGCTGGCGTCTGTCACGTGATCTTCAAATTTCTCCCTGCAGAAAAAGAAAACATGGCCGAACTTCGTTTTATTCTCGGTGAAAAATGCCTATTTCAAAGTTAGTTTGGCCATTAAAATGCGTTTTGATGTAATTTGATGCGAGAAATATGACTTGTTATTTCAGATTATGTGTGCAGTGGATGTACATGATCTTTAGTTTGCTAGTTATTACGAAGATTACTTCAGGAAATCACGACGTTTTCATTGTTACCAAGGTGGTTGCTAGGGACGCTGCTATCGATATTATTTCTGTTATGTTGTGTAACTGTTTAATGGTGTTATCTTTATTGCTACCCCCTTCCCCGTCAATGTATAGTGTTGGTCCACAGCGCAAACATATTAGTTTAACAAAATCTGCATCTAAAGATAGCCTACGTTATTTCCCCCTGTGCAATTCCAGTCTCACATCTCACAGCACATCGTCATTAACAAATACCGGAAACAGACCGAAAACATTTAAAAAAATAATAATAATACTTTATTCCGAGTGTGCTTGCTTTTCTCTTTGAAAGTCATCACATAACGGCATTGTAATACACGGTTCGGCTGCATTAAATATTACATATCTGCCGTAGTTCTGTATTTATAGAGCCCTGATGAGAAGACTTCTAGACAAACATGAGGAACTGAAAACGTGACGTGGATCATAAATATATCAGCTATTAAACAACATCTTACATTTATTTTCACGCAATACGTCTCCTTGCAGTATCAACACTAATTCGGCTGACTTTTATATTTGATCCAATTGGTAGATGGGCTGTATTTACACCATAACGGTACACAGCTGATATAAAGGGACACCTAGTGGTTAAAGCATGTTATTGAATTTCATTATTTGTATTATTAGATATTAATAGGATCCCTATAAAGTATATTCATTACTCGTTATTCTCTACTGTCCACTTCAAGTAGGGAATGAGTCCTTACCCCAAGTGAAGGAGTTCAAGTATCTCGGGGTCTTGTTCTCGAGTGAGGGAACAATGGAGCGTGAGATGGGCCGGAGAATCGGAGCAGCGGGAGCGGTACTGCAGTCGCTTTACTGCACCGTTGTGACGAAAAGGGAGCTGAGCCAGAAGGCAAAGCTCTCTGTCTACCGGGCCATTTTCGTTCCTACCCTCACCTATGGTCATGAAGGATGGGTCATGACCGAAAGAACGAGATCGCGGATACAAGCGGCCGAGATGGGTTTTCTCCGCAGGGTGGCTGGTGTCTCGCTTAGGGATAAGGTGAGAAGTTCGGTCATCAGGGAGGGACTCGGAGTTGAGCCGCTCCTCCTTCGCGTCGAAAGGAGCCAGTTGAGGTGGTTCGGGCACCTAGTTAGGATGCCACCTGGGCGCCTCCCTAGGGAGGTGTTCCAGGCACGTCCAGCTGGGAAGAGACCAAGGGGTAGACCTAGGACCAGGTGGAGGGATTATATCTCTTCGCTGGCCTGGGAGCGCCTTGGGATCCCCCAGTCAGAGCTGGTTGATCTCGCCAGGGAAAAGAAAGTTTGGGGCTCTCTGCTGGAACTGCTACCCCCGCGACCCGACCACGGATAAGCGGGAGAAGATGGATGGATGGATGGTTATTCTCTACTAATAGTTAATTAAAGACTGTATATAATGACTATTTTGCACATCCCTTTCAAGATTTCAAGATTTTCTAAGGTTTATTGACATATCATATAGGCCTACACAACTATGGTGTAGTTCTGCATTGAATGAAAAACTTGGGTCGCAGGTTCCTCAATAGTGCATTACAAGACATCTATCAATATTTGTGCATACCTCCAGCAATGTTAACTATGTTGAAGCACTTATTTTAACTGATATTATACATAATGTATTATACTCTTATAAGATGTATGTAGATATTTCATCTCCGGCCTTGTCAGGTATTGAACAATCAATAAATAAAGAACACAGAATTGTTAAATATAAAACACAGAATTTGTGTGATTATACTAAATGATTTACAAATAAACACCACTGCATATTTACAACTGTTACACATGCTGATGTAACGCAAATGTTCCAACTTGGGATCAATAAAGTATATCTTATCTTAAGTTCATCGATGGCTACTGCCATATTTGCAAAATTTGCCTCTGAACCTTGACAAGTGCATGTTTCAGGCTTATCAATTAATGTAATGTAATGTTATCAATTAACAACAGGGGTCACAAACATAAGACCAACTGTTAAATAAAGCTCTTCTGACCTTAACTGGCATGTGTGTATATATTAATGCTGCCCATTATGGGCAGAAGCAATTTTCACCCATTTATTAATTATATGTTTTAAATTTGAGTGTTTCCTATGCCCTAAACCTCCAGGGATGTACACAGTTTAATACTGGCAACTTCTTATTATGGGAAATACGAAAACGTCTTTTAAAACTACAACTCCCAGTAGAGACGTGCCATAGATAGAGAACATGTTGCGAAACAGAATAGCCAGCATGTGTAGTTCTGGGGACGGGGTGGGGGAGGGGACGACGCGGTGGACCCGTTCAAATCCAGTTTTGGACAGTCTGCCGTGGTTCCATCCCATTTCAAGTGCTGTTCGAGAATCGGCGTAACCCTCGGAGCACACTCTCCAATCACAGAGCTTGAGGACTATCACGGGGTTTGTCAAACAGAGCACATGGTGTAGTCCAAACGATAGCTGGGGATTCTGGGTAGTGTAGTGTCTTCTGCCATCCTTTACTCATAACAAATATTTGTTTCTCCGAATCGAAGGGGAAAAATACAAAAGCATTGCACACAATTTAAACCAATCAATGTTGTGTAATTAACAAGGATAATCTGGTGTTTTTTAGTCGATGAGTAGTGCAGATATCACTGTAAAATCAATCGACAGTAAGAGGAATACTTACTTCCGGGTGTACAATTCTCCGTTATCCAATGGGAATGGACGTTCACATTGCCTTTAAGGGCAGCCGACACAAACGAATGCCGTGCTTCCATGAGCGTCAAATCCCGCCGCAGATGGGAATACATTGCAATCAGTTGAAAGCTATTTGCGTCCCTTCATGATGCTGAAGGAGCCTAGGAGCGTCACAACTGGACGCCACGGACACTGACCAAACGTCGCTCCTGGACGCTTAGGGAGTGAGAGTGTGTTGTTCAGGACCATGGACAATGCAGCTTCCTTGCATTAACAGTTCTCTGTGCTGAATTTCTGCTGAGTTTCCTTTGCCTCATTTTTAATTGTGTGAGCTGTCTGGTTTAAATGAGTGTGTTGCTGCTTTGATGAAGCCTAATTTGATAAAGTTTCAAATTAATTTCTGAAATATTCCGTTAATAAATATTTTATGAGTAATATTACATTACATTGCATTTAGCTGACGCTTTTATCCAAAGCGACTTACAATAAGTACATTCGACCAGGAAGACACAACCTTGAAGAAAACAGAATCATATAAGTATATCAGGTTTCATAGAGCCAAACATTTCAAGTGCTACTCAACTGGCTTTAGGTAATCCAGTCCTTTATTAGTATAAAAGTGCTTCGTTAATCGTTCTAACGCTCGAAGTGGAGTCGAAAGAGATGAGTTTTCAGTTTGCGCCGGAAGATGTGCAAGCTATCTGCCGTCCTGATGTCAATGGGGAGCTCATTCCACCATCTTGGAGCCAGGACAGCAAACCCACGTGTTTTCGCCGATGGGAACTTGGGTCCCCCTCGCAGCGAGGGCGCAACGAGTCGTTTGGCTGATGCAGAGCGTAGTGCACGCGCTGGGGTGTACGGTTTAACCATGTCCTGGATGTAGGAAGGGCCAGATCCATTCGCAGCACGGTAAGCAAGTACCAGTGTCTTGAAGTGGATTCTAGCAGTTACCGGAAGCCAGTGAAGGGAGCGGAGGAGCGGAGTGGTGTGGGAGAATTTAGGAAGGTTGAAAACCAGACGAGCCGCTGCATTCTGGATGAGCTGCAGAGGTCGGATGGCACATGCAGGTAGACCAGCCAGGAGGGAGTTGCAGTAGTCTAGGCGTGAGATGACGAGAGCCTGGACCAGAACCTGAGTCGCTTTCTGAGTCAGCTGGGGACGTATCTTCCTGATGTTGTAAAGCGTGTATCTGCAGCAACGGGTTGTAGCAGCGATGTTTGCAGTGAAGGACAGGTTGTTATCTAGGGTCACACCCAGATTCCTTGCAGTCTGAGTCGGGGAAACAACTGAGGTGCCGATGTTGATTGTCAGGTCAAGAGTTGGACAATCTTTTCCCGGGAGGAAGAGCAGCTCAGTCTTGTCAAGGTTGAGCTTGAGGTGGTGAGCAGACATCCACTGAGAGATGTCAGCTAGACAAGCAGAGATGCGTGCGACGACCTGGGTCTCTGAGCGGGGAAAGGACAGAATTAATTGGGTGTCGTCAGCGTAGCAGTGGTAAGAAAAACCATGCGGGCTAATGACTGATCCGAGCGAGTTTGTGTACAAGGAGAAGAGGAGGGGACCAAGAACAGAGCCCTGAGGGACCCCCGTAGTTAATTGACAAGGGTCGGACTCAGACCCTCTCCAAGTCACCCTGTAGGTACGGTCTTTCAGGTATGAGGTGAGGAGGGAAAGTGCAGAGCCTGAAACTCCAAGTTTTTGGAGAGTGCGAAGGAGGATCTGATGATTCACCGTGTCGAATGCAGCAGACAGGTCCAACAGGATGATGACAGAGGAGAGGGATGCAGTTTTGGCAGTGTGCAGTTCCTCCGTGACAGCAATAAGAGCAGTTTCTGTGGAGTGACCTGCCTTGAAACCAGACTGGTGCGGATCCAGAAGGTTGTTCTGATTGAGATAACAGGAGAGTTGTTTAAAGACAGCGCGTTCAAGTGATTTAGACAGGAACGGGAGGAGAGAGACAGGCCTGTAGTTTATAACATCAGACGGGTTGAGAGTGGGTTTCTTTAGGAGAGGGTTTACTCTTGCCTCCTTGAGACTGTTTGGAAAGTGACCAGAAGTTAGAGAAGTGTTGATGAAATGGGTGAGAAACAGTAGAATATCAGGAGCGATAGTCTGAAGGAGGTTTGAAGGGATAGGGTCCAGAGGACAGGTGGTAGGGCGGGCAGAGGTAATGAGGGTAAGAACCTCACTTGGAGAGAGAGGGGAAAAGGAGGTTAGTGTGTTGGTGGAAGGAAGGTCTGGTGACCCAGCGGTGAGTAAAGGTGAGTCAGAAAAAGAAGAGCGAATATCATTAACCTTTTTTTCAAAGTGGGTAACAAAGTCGCTTGACAGAAGTGAGGAGGGGGGAGGAGCTTTTGGAGGGTCCAAGAGGGTGGAGAAGATGGAAAATAGTTTTTTAGGATTGGAATAGGAAGATTGGATCTTATCTTGAAAGAAAGTGCTTTTTGCCTGAGAGATTGAAGCAGAGAAAGAGGAGAGGAGAGCTTGATAGGTTAGGAGGTCGTCACGGTGTTTGGATTTCCACCATTTCCGCTCTGCTGCCCTAAGGACGGTTCTATTAGCACGCAGTGCATCATTTAGCCAGGGAGCCGGAGGGGACTGACGAGCCTGCCGAGATGTCAGAGGACAGAGCGAGTCCAGAGTGGATGAGAGAGTAGAGAGTATATATTTGTCTTTGTCACATTTTATTTGGCATTAGTAAATAATTATGCACATTTACAGATATTTTACATGATATGAGTGATAACGATAGTTACGTATGTAACTACGGTTCTATGAATACTGGATGACCGCCAGAGGCGGTGCTTTAGCACTGGATATCTTCTGTCTCGCGCATGCGTAGGTCGAATATTTATATCAACAAAGTCAGGTGTGACCTCGTACGACCCGGAAGGCATAAGTTCCGGTGCCATCGACGAGTTCAGTCCTATGGAATCTTCTCGCAGAAACACGAAATTCCGAGTGACCAAGAACTCTGGCGGTCATCCAGTATTCATAGAACCGTAGTTACATACGTAACTATCGTTCTATTTCATACCTACTGACCGCCAGAGGCGGTGCTTTAGCACTGGATGACCTATACCAACAGAGTCACGAGGAAGTCTGAATACTCACCTTATAAGGATGGTCTAGGCGGACTCTGCAGGAGGACCACACCCAGCGGGTGAGGGGCGGCAACATTCACCCTGTAGAATCTGGTGAATGTGCTCGGAGATGCCCATGTGGCCGCAGCACATATGTCCTCCAGGGGCACATCTCTCAAGGTCGCCCATGACGTGGAGACACTCCTGGTAGAGTGGCACTTTACTCTGGGTGGCAAGGGACGGTCATTCGCCCTGTATGCCTGGGCAATGACGTCCACGATCCAGTGGGACAAGCTCTGTTTTGAGAGCGCATGGCCCTTTCTAGGACCACCGTAACATAAAAAGAGCTGGTCAGACTGACGCATGCCTGCGGCAGTCTGGACATAAGCTCTAAGGGCCCTCACCGGGCATAGGAGTCTTGACCTCTCTTCCCCCTCTCCTGATGGGGGGTCAAACCCTGCCAGCTGGATAGGCCGATTAAAGTGAGAGCGTGTCAGCACCTTAGGGAGCTTACACGCTTTGCTGAGGTGATGGCAAGAAGAAAAGCAGTCTTGGCTGAGAGCCACCTCAGTTCTGCCTCTAACAAGGGTTCAAAGGGAGGCAAACATAGGGCATCCAGCACCAAGGGCAGATCCCATGAAGGGGCCCTTGGGATGTTTGGGGGGCGAAGTCTCAGTGCTCCCCTTAAAAAGAGGGATACCAGTCTATGGCTCCCCACTGTACTGTTGTCAACCTTTGCATGTTGGGCTGATATAGCAGCCACATACACCCTGACGGTAGCGGGACACCGGCCGTCATCCAGGAGGGACTGTAGGAACTCAAGGATAGTAGGCACCGAGCAATGTACTGGGTCTTCATTTCGCCCTTGGCACCAGTCAGAGAACAGTTTCCACCTGTTTTCGTACTGTCTACGAGTAGATGGTGCCCTCGCATTGAGAATAGTCCTCCTGACAGGCTCTATGCAGTCGCTCAGCAGTGGGTCGGGCCCTCCAGTGGCCAGACCCACAGCTGGAGGCGGCAGGGGTCGGGGTGCCATATTTGACCCTCCAGCTGAGACAAGAGGTCCTTCCTGTTGGGGAGACGCCAAGGTGTCCCGCAACAGAGTCTGTGCAGCAGGGAGAACCAAGTCCTGGCTGGCCAGAAGGGAGCCACCAAAAGAAGCCTGTGGCCCTGATGAAGCACTCTGAGGAGTGTTGGTAGGATCAGAGGGAGGGGTGGATAGGCATAGAGAAGACACCCTGGCCATGAATGAGCCAGGGCGTCCTGACCCAAAGGGCTGGTTTTCTCGCTCAAGGAGAATCACAGGAGGCAGTGGGTCGACATCTTCGAGGCAAAGAGATCTACCTCTGCCCTGCCGAAGAGACCCCAGATGTTGGCCACCACCTCTGGATGAAGCCGCCACTCCCCTGGTGGGGGCTTGTGACGGGAGAGGAAGTCTGCGACTTGGTTCTGCTCTCCGGGCAGATACATTGCCCGTAGGCTGGCCAGGCAAGGAGTTGCCCAGGTCAGGAGAGTCTGGGACACCTCTAGCAAGCGTGCAGATTTGGTGCCCCCTTGGTGGTTTATATGGTACACCGCTGTAGTGTTGTCCGAGCGGACAAGCACATGCCTCCCCCTTAGGTATGGCAGGAAGTGCCTGAGTGCTAGGTGCACAGCTCGTAGCTCTAGCACATTGATATGTTCTGTGCCGTCCAGAACAGACCACTGCCCCCGGGCTGTGTCCAGAGCCACCCCAATGAAGGTTAGGCTCTGAGAGGGGTTCAGATAACTCTTCTCCATGTTCACCTTGAGGCCTAGCCGGGTGACATGAGAGAGAAGGAGAGCCGTGTCCTGGGTTGACTGCAACCGGGACGGTGCACAGATTAGCCAGTCGTCTAAGTATGGCAGAATCTTCATACCCTGAGACTGCAGGGGTGATAGGGCTGCCGCGACACACCTGGTGAACACTCTTGGGGAGAGGGAGAGTCCGAATGGGAGCACCCTGAACTGAAAATGACAGCCTCTGAAGGCAAAGCGAAGAAACTGCCTGTGATGAGGTACAATAGGTACATGAAAATAAGCGTCCTTTAAATCGATGGACGTGAACCATTCCCCCCTGGCAACGGTACGAAGAACGTCCGCTGTGCTTAGCATATGGAAAGGTAAGATCTTTAGGAACTTGTTGAGTCCCCTTAGATCTAGGATTGGGCGAAGTCCACCGCCTTTCTTCCTTACCAGGAAGTAGGTCGAGTAGAAGCCCGGCTTTGAGATGGGGTCTACAGGCTCGATTGCTCCTTTGGCAAGGAGGACTGACAGATCCTGGTTTAGGGCGATTTCTTTTGCCGGGTCACTTATGGTGGTCATTTTGACCCGGCTGAAGGCTGGGGGTCGGCGTCGGAACTGAAGCTTGTACCCTTGGGTTAAGGTGGAAACCACCCAGGGGTCTGAAGCTTGAGCTACCCAGTAGTTGAGCTGCTGCTGGGAGAAATAACCGACAGCCGGCCCCAGACCCTCAGCGCCTTGCCCCCCGGCCTCTGAAGGCTCTGGGGGGGCGATGGTTAGGCACCGGATACCGAGGCTGCCTTGGTGGCGAGTTAACAGGACCGTAGCGGGCCGGCCCCCCCGTGGGATACCGAGGTCCCTGGCGGGTACCGGGGTGAGCTGGTGGACGGGAGCGGCCTCGGAAGGCAGATGCGGAGCCTCTCGGCCTACCGGGGGGGGGGGGCATGTCTCTGCGAAGAGCTGAGAACTGTTGCCTGGTCTGACTAGCTTGGACAGTCCGTTCAAGCACCTGTATGGCAGCTGAACCGAACAGTTCCCCGGGCTCCACTGGGACAGCAAGGAGAGTCCTCCTACATGCCTCTGATAAAGGTGACTGTGCCAGCCAAACCTGGCGACGAGTCTGGACGAGAGTGGACATCAGGCGCCCAAGCTCTCTTGACATCAGAGCAAACGCCTGTAATGAGGCGTCACTGAGGCTGGTAGCAGAAGCGCTAAGAGCCTCCTGCTGCAGGGAAGCTGAGAGGGCGAGCATGAGGTGAGAGAGGGAATTGCCTATACGGCCCATGCGTGCCGCTGTATCGTAAGCCTTAGTGAGCAGGTCATCAGTGACCCGACATTGGGGTCGAGGGCACCTGGCCTCTGACCTCAGAGCTTCATCAGGGGAAACTATGAGGGAAGCAATGGTAGGCTCCACAGCCGGCATGTGATCAAGGCCGACCTTTGCCGCATCTTGCATGGCTGCTAGGGCTCGGCCATCGGACGTAAGACGGGAAAAAGTCTTAGTGTCCCTCCAGCATGCATGTAACTCCCTCAGATACTCACAAGAGGGAGGAACTGCAAGGGTGGCGGGTGCCAAAGTGCGCCTGAAGAACGCACTGCTAGGCACTGTTTCGGGCTGCTGTACATCCAACTGCTGGCGAGCCAGTGCCATGCGGATGACGGTACTCATGGAGCCGACATCCGCCCCCCCCCCGAGGATACATGATCTGAGGTACAGGAGCCAGGCCCAGAAGCCTGGGACGGGCCCTCTCCTTCATACTCATTAAATTGAGTGGCTGAAGCTGCCAATGAGAACACATCGTCCTCTGGAATCAGTTCAGGCATGGGTGGACTGGGTGGACTGGGTGCAGCGGCGTGCTCTGTACGGACACCAGAATGGAGAGCCAAGAGGATTAACTTCATCTGGGCAACCTCAGTAGTGAGTAGGTCCACCCTAGAGGACAGCCTATCAGGCTTAGTCCTTTTCTTGGGCGGGGCACCCGCAGCCTCTGCTGCCCGACGCCTAGGACGGGTAGGTTGGGATGTAGTCGACTGTGCAGGGGGAAGGCCACCCTCAGTCAGTAGTTCAACCCTGGCTAGTCTAGCAGCTCTTACCGCACGAGGCATGATGGTACAATTCATGCACGAGTCCTCTGAAAGGCCCTCCCTCAGATGCTCGAGGCCAAGACAAGAGGGGCAAAGGTCATGGCCATCCTCTGGTTGCAGAGAAGCCATACAGGTGTTACAGCCGTTAAACATAGCGCCACTCTTAGGGGAAGCACTCAGCTGACTGTAAATAACTGGCCAGGAAACAAACTCCACAATGGAGGGGAGTGAGCACAAAGTAGTTAGCGTGAGCGTACGCACTCTGCTAACTGGGGTGCGAACAAGTGTGTGGTCAGTTAGTGGTATGTATGCTGTGAGAGGAGAGCGGGAATACTCTCTCCACTAGCGCCGTAGCGAGTTAGCCTGAGCGAAAGCACTCTGCTAACTGGAGATGGAATGGTTCTTAAGACAACTGTGTGCAGGGAGAGGGGAGCGGAAACACTCTCTTCACTAGCGCTGTAGCGAGTTAGCTTTGAGCGAGAGCACTCAGCTAACTGGAGGATACAACAGAACCCAACTGTGTGCAGGGAGAGGGGAGCGGAAACACTCTCTTCACTAGCGCTGTAGCGAGTTAGCTTTGAGCGAGAGCACTCAGCTAACTGGAGGATACAACAGAACCCAACTGTGTGCAGGGAGAGGGGAGCGGAAACACTCTCTTCACTAGCGCTGTAGCGAGTTAGCTTTGAGCGAGAGCACTCAGCTAACTGGAGGATGGAACAGAAACCAACTGTGTGCAAGGAGAGGGGAGCGGAAACACTCTCTTCACCAACGCTGTAGTAAGTTAGCTATGAGCCAGAGCACTCGGCTAACTGGAGGATGGCACAGGAACCAATTGTGTGCCGTGGAAGGGCGAAGACACTCTTTCACTAGCGCCGTAACAGTTAGCTTGAACGGGAGCACTCAAACTAGCTGGACGATATACAGGTAAGGAATTAAATGTCTGTAGTGAGAGGAGGGCGGAGACGCCCTCTTCACTTAGTGTAGTAACAGTTAGCTTGAACGGGCTAGCACTCAGCTAAATGGACGATAGAATCAGATAAGAAACCAATGTATGTAGTGAGAGGAGGTGCGGAGACGCTCCTTTCACTAGTGCAGTAACAGTCTAGCTTGAACGAAAGCGCTCAGCTAACTGGACGATAGAATCAGGTACGATAGAATCAAATGTTTGTAGTGAGAAGCGGGCGGAAACGCTTGAACGAAAGCGCTCAGCTAACTGCGCAGTGACAATTAGCGAGAGCCCTCAGCTAATTGTATACAATTATCTCATTAGTTTGAGAATATATAGCACAAACAGCAAAAACGGTAGCGCCGGCTGACGTGCAGGAGCGTCCGCTCTTTACCGATCCGGAGCTCCTAAGATCCGAGCGGTGAACACCGCGGTCCCCTCCCTTGGGAGGACGGACAGCTAGCTCGTCGCAGCCTTTGGAGGGCGAGCGCTTTCTAGCCCGCAGCTCCGATCTAACGATCACAAGGCTACAGATAGCGATGAGCTAGGATCTTAATTGTTCAGTAAGCTAGCTTGGCTTCTACTCATAAAGTAGTAACCTACGCTGCGAGAAGATAAAAAGGACTGAACTCGTCGACGGCACCGGAACTTATGCCTTCCGGGTCATACGAGGTCACACGTGACTTTGTTGATATAAATATTCGACCTACGCATGCGCGAGACAGAAGATATCCAGTGCTAAAGCACCGCCTCTGGCGGTCAGTAGGTATGAAATAGAACACGTGTTATAAGGGCTATTTTGCACAATAGGTGTGCCTTGAGATTTTTACTTGTCCTTTGGTGTGCCTTGGGCACAAAAAGTTTGGGAACCACTGATCTAGTCTCCTACATGAGAGAAACAAGGCCTGGGCAAAGGCCAGGAAATCAGGTTCAGAGGTAGAATGGCTGCGTTTTAGGCAGCTAAGAAATAGCTTCACTTCACATGTCAAAAGTGCTAAATCTAAGTATTATCTGTCAGTTACCACAAATAACCTGAACAACCCTTGAAAATTCTAGAAAGCCATAAAATCGATATCCACCGGTGATATCCGTAATGAGCTATCTCCGTGCCTTACCACAGTATCTGGCACTATATCGGATAGGGCTACCATGTTAAATTGTTTTAATGAGCATTTTGTGTCCTGTGGCTCTCTATTTCATTCTGTTTCTAATTCTGCTTCTGTGAACACCACAGTCGGTGACTCAGAACAATGTGGTCTGGAAAACCCTTTCAGTTTTACTCCTTTTACTGTTGATGTTGTTCGTGAAGTCTTAACCAAGCTAGATCCTAAAAAGCCGGCTGGTCCGGACAACGTAGAACCTTTCTTTTTAAAGATAGCTGCAGATTTTATTGCTCCACCTCTTACTACTCTTTTTAACCTCTCTCTCGGCACGAACAAAATCCCAAAAGTATGGAAGTCAGCTTATGTCCTGCCACTACTGAAAGGAGGGGAGAACACCTTATTAAACAATTATAGACCCATCTCTAAATTGTCAGTTCTGGCTAAGGTTCTTGAACGCCTAGTGAGTGAACAAGTAAAGGAGTTTTTATGTACAAATGTCTAAACATCAGTCAGGCTTCAGAAAGCAACATAGCACCATCACTGCCACAATGAAAGTGGTAAATGATATTACGAGTATTTTAGATAATAAGCAGAGTTGTGCAGCTCTATTTGTTGACCTATCCAAAGCTTTTGATACCGTCGATCATTTGAAGCAGAGGCTGGTCAGTATTGGCATATCCAGCCATGCAGTGGGGTGGTTTGTGAACTACCTCTCTGAAAGGTCCCAATGTGTTCACTTTGATGGGCTGTCTTCTGAGTGGTTAAACATCTTTAATGGTGTACCACAAGGTTCAGTTTTAGGTCCGCTATTATTCTCTATCTATATTAATAGTTTAGGTGAAAATGTCGAAGGAGCAACCTTACATTTTTATGCGGACGATACCGTTATGTACTGTGCAGGTCCCTCGATTAGCGAGGCTGTTGTTAAATTACAGGCTGTTTTAACATTATTCAGGCTCAGCTCTCTGAGCTTAAGCTTCTTTTAAATGTGGATAAAACCAAGGTAATGCTCTTTTCTAAAGCTAAAGCTAAAAATACACCGGAGACTGCTTTGGATATTGTAACTATGCAAGGAATACAACTTGAAGTGGTTACCTGTTACAAATACTTGGGTATCTGGCTTGATGACTGTCTCACTTTTAAATTTCGTGTAAATAACCTGCTTAAAAAGCTGAGGGTTAGGCTAGGTTTCTTTTGCAGAAATAAGTCCTGTTTCTCGCTTGAGGCCAGGAAAAGGCTAGTCACTGTGACCTTTTTACCTGTGCTGGACTATGGTGATTTGTTATATATGAATGCACCTGCCAATTACCTGAGCAAGTTAGATGCTGCGTATCACAGTGCACTGAGATTTTTTGACAAATTGTAAAGCACTTACGCATCACTGTACCCTGTATACCAAGGCGGTTTTGCCATCACTTACTGTACGGAGGCTCAGTCACTGGTACTTTTTCATTTACAAAGCCATGTTGGATAAACTACCATCTTATATCTGCTCCCTGATCTCTCTGCGAATTGAAAGTACTTATTGCCTGAGATCGCATGCTGTGGTTTTATTAAATGTGCCAAGTGCTAGGACTGTCATAGGGAAGAAAGCTTTTCGATGTGCAGCTCCACTAACTTGGAACAGTCTGCAAAAAGAATGGAAAATTACCAAGCTAGCACCACTACATGTTTTTAAAGCTCGGTTGGATGCTACAAAATCAGATGTTGTTGGTACCTGTACATGTGGTTAAATATGTAAATTGTAATCCCTGTACATTTTTGCTGTATGATGTCCTTTTGTTGTTCTGTTGTTTATGTTTTTATGTCTTCTTGTGGAACCTACTGCTGCAGGTCTCCCTTGAAAAAGAGATCATTGATCTCAATGGGATTTTACCTGGATAAATAAAGGTTTTGAATTGAATTGAATTGTGCTAAATTCAACACTGGAATCAAGCAAATATTAATGTTTGCATGACATTAGTTATTTATATTTTGATATCACTTAATTATACGTTTAATACATTTAAGTCAAGCTAAGGTACATATGATGGTAGCTAGTTAGTGCTCTTACCTGTGATGCCTCCTCCAAACAGCATAATAACCAGACTGTATCATTAAAGTACCTGTTCTAGATCCTTGACTTTAGACAAACAATTCAAAAGACAAAATGTATTTAAAGACCAATCTTTATTTGAATGTGCCTCTTAACCTGAGATATTAGTTATACAGTAATAGTATTGACAATCTAAAAAAACTGAGCAACTCAACAGTCAACTTTATATTTCTTATTGTCTAAAGCATTTATTATTTTCATTTTTCCCCTCTTGAGACAGCGTGGTGTCCAGAAAGCTGCAGAGACTTCAGGGAAAAACCTCCGTGTGATGGACGTCCTTGTCTGTTGGTTTGGAAAGGACTGAGGGTCTTTCCTCTGCGAGGAGGACCAGGCCTGATGGAGGAGCCCATGCTGGGCAATGGGCATAGCTGATACCAACTGCACAGGCCTAGTCTGTCACTTTATTTGACTAAATGTGTTTACTTATACATTTAATAGGTTTACACCTTCTGTCCATATGTGCTTTTTATTTAAAACATTTGATTAACTTTTGGTTCACATTTCAATAAATTGTATTTGCTCTCCTTTCGTCCATTATTCTTACTGAAAATGTTAGATTACACATTCACATCTGACTGAAGATTGGCCCCATTTATTTGTGACATTGCAAACTCTGCGGTACAAGGCTCAAGTGATGTGAAGCTCATAAAGTGAGGCAAATAGAAATAATCAGCTGAGTGTAGATGTGGAAATAGGTGCATTCGATCAGCTGACTGTGTTTTCACAATAAAAGTAGTTTCTTATTGAATGTCCTGTACTGGTCTTAAAATCTCATAACATCAGCTTTTAATGTTCCTCTTGGATGTTCTTCTTGACCCTCAGAGAAGGAGAAAATGTTGTGTCTTTCAGGCATGTCCTTTCCTAACAAAAATGACAGGAAACATAAAACATATTATTGCAGAACAAGTGTGTTATTTATGAAAGCGGTGTGTTTATGTGTTTAGGGGCTGTAGATATAATTATTTTGTAATTGTAATGTTTTTTTTTCTTTCAACAGTGAAATACAAAGACAATCAGATTATGAATGAACAGTATGAAGTTCATCAACATTGAAATATGTTATTTTCAAAATAATATTGAACTGTCAAAACGTAGTGCAACTGTAGAAGCTTGCTCTGTTGTCTCACTGAAAGAATAACTTTTACCACGTTTTTTTCAGACAATATTGAGAGATAAATAGTAGCAGTTCTCACTATGTGTTAAATATATTTGCCTTCAATACATTAAATTAGAAAGCTGACAAAATCATATTGCTTGTACATGAAACTTTTTGCATGAAAAAAAAAAACTTAACTGAGGTGTAGGTGATCTAGTATTTAGTATTGTTTAATGGAATGTATATCAGTGTATTAAAGTCAATACTTCATTTATTTAAACCAATATCTTTCTTGATTCTTTGTACAGTATGAAAAAAAGAGTCTTTACAGATGTAGCACCTCATTTCAGACTCCAGCTTACAGCTTCCTGCCTACGACCTGACCAGTATCGAGGAATGTTAAGCCCTCCCACTATTTTCCAAGAGGGCGTTGCCAGATTTTCAATTGCAGGTTTTAACCAGGAGATGGCGCTTCATTCACAAATACAGAAAGACAACTTTCAGCACTTTCAGTTGTGTTTTGAAGAGTATTTGAACACATATTTTAGATCAAATAAAGTATATCTAATCTTGTAATTCAATAATATATAGTCTTTATATATTAAATAATCATAATAATAATGTAAATGTTTACATTACACTTATTTATTTGTTATGCTCATACTTTTACCTTTACAATTGTTTGCTTTAATATGCAGTAGGCTATATTTTTTGTATATTTTTGTGTATGCTTCCTCCTGCTCCCTTTCGGACACATACTGTATGATTTATTATTATTATTAATATGAAGATATTATTAAGATAAGATAAGATGTTACTTTATTGATTGAACATTTTAGTTTAGAATGTGTTTTCCCACGGTAATTCAGAAAGGTCACATTCCGACCATTATTTAAAACAATACTGTCGGTGCTTTCCCACCGTCTACAGTTTGATTTGTATAGAGGGAGCTCTGTGGCTGATTGGCCGGCGATTAGGTAGGGCGCATTTATCATTAGGTGATCAGAGCTAACTGCCTGCCGTCAGATTTCATTTAAAAAACAGGTCTGATTTTAAGCTTTTATCTTCAGTAGACTCGACTACTGCAATGGTGTCTTCACAGGTCTCACTGAAAAATCTATTAGAAAGCTGCAGCTGATTCAGAACGCCGCTGCTCGAGTCCTCACTAACACTAAGAAAGTGGATCACATCACTCCTGTTCTGAAGTCTTTACACTGGCTTCCTGTGTGTCAAAGAATAGATTTCAAAATACTGCTGCTGGTTTATAAAGCACTGAATGGTTTAGGCTCAAAATACATTTCTGACCTCCTGCTAAATTATGAACCATCCTCAGGTCTTCAGGGACTGGTCAGCTTTCTGTCCCCAGAGTCAGAACTAAACATGGAGAAGCAGCGTTCAGTTATTATCAGTGGTGTAGTGGGCGTTGGACGCGGGGGTACGCCGTACCCCCACTTATTTGGAGCATGATCTTTTTTTTAAGTCTAATAAATATAAAATCATTGCCAGTGTTATCAGTTGCAAGTGTGTATTTGTTGTAATAATGACGAAAACATAATACATTTCACAGTAATTATAATAAAAAATAAAAACGATTTCCTTAAAAAAGTATGATTCATCATCATCACGCTCGTGACCCCGCGGTCACTGACACACCCACGGCGAGCCAGCTCGCCGCGCCCGCCGATTTTGCGGCAGCTCCTTCCCTCAAGAACACTAACGAAAAAGCTCTATAATGGCAGGCTAACATGTTTTACTTGACTTCTTTTCTAAAAAGAATATAATTCACAAGAAGAAAGAGGCTAGCACCGAAGCTACAAGTGAAGCTGCTAGTAATACATCATCAGAAGAGCCGCCTAAAGACGTGGATAATGCTAGCTAACGTGCACGTTAGCTGCGCTAGCAACGTTCCCCTGGCTAGCTCAAGCTCACCTTTCCCAGAGGTATGGACGGAGGAGATGTGGCGGAGGAAACAAGAGGCTTACCCGTGGATAGACTGCAAAGCTGGGAAACTGGGCTGCAAAGTTTGTTCATCCATTTCGGATTTATCAGTCTTCAAAACCCAAGGTGTGTGTGTGTGGTGTGTGTGTGTGTGTGGTGGTGTGTGTGTGTGTGTGTGTGTGTGTGTGTGTGGTGTGTGTGTTGTGTGTGTGTTTGTGTTGGTGTGCTGTGTGTGTGTGTTGTTGTGTGTGTGTGTGCGGTGTGTTGTGTGCAATGTAACTTTTTTCAATAAAATATTAAAGTCTCTTACAGTTACTTTCGTAAACCCTGAAGTGAATACATTTTGGATTACTTATTGGAATTATTGGTGCAAAGATTTCCTCACAACATTTTAATATTCATTACTAAAGGAACAGCCGAATCATCACAGCGCACAAAACCTATTAACGCCGTCAGATGGACCAAAAAAGGGAGTATTTGAAAAAAATGTGCGGGTCCGCTCAGTGAAACAATAACAACGAAACATGGAGGAAAAAAAGGCTGCGTTTAAACCTACAGTTAATTTAGCTGCTGGAGAAGAAAGATCAGGGGGGGGGGGCAAGAGAGCTGTGGTTGATGGGCCATTAGCTGGCCATTAGTTGTGTAAATACCAAGGGGCAAGCTCTGGGGAATAGCCGGGACGCCAATACGGAAGTGCCACACACTGCAGTTCATATATTGGCCGATAGGCGATGGCTGCAGAAAGGA
>NW_022992081.1:0-40000 GCF_902827175.1 Gymnodraco acuticeps
ATACCTCCACTCTCCATACCTCCACTCTCTATACCTCCACTCTCTTTACCTCCACTCTCCATACCTCCACTCTCTATACCTCCACTCTCTATACCTCATTTCGGTCCAGCAAGTTGTGCTATCTGGCAGTGATACATCTCAGGAACCTGTCAGAGGAGCGGTGACTGAAACCCTTACGTCAGGCCCGGTGTGGGATTATCAACAGAAGAGCCCGTACTGGGAACACTGGCAGCCTGTAGGCCTCCCTGCTGCATCTAAACCTGTGTGCCACTGAGACAGATGTTTTTAAAGAAATCACATTTGATAAATTCATTTTGATGAACATAATCCCTTAATTGTTATTGACATTTAACCCTTTCTTTGATAATTGTACAAACAAATACTCATCAATAATTTGACAGATAAATGCTACATGTTTGCACCTGGAAAGTCTTACACACCCATGGTTTGTACACTGACTGGGTTAGGCTGCTCATGGTCTCACATTATTGTTTTTCTCTCCTCCCTTGTCCTGGGTCACACACTCTCTGGGCTCTTGGCTTTTTGCATGGCATATGCATGACTGGGTGAGTTGACTCAACACACACTCCCTACACAGTCTTGGCTTGATGACTTTTTCTGTGAGCCCCTCTTCCTGCCTCCTCCATGCTAAACATGTTCTCCCTGTCCATGTGTGTGTGTGTAATGTATGTTGGTCCTGTATTTGTCTTTGTGTGTTGCTCTGTTATTGTATGTTTAATTGTCTTCAACTGTTTTGGGCCCCCAACCTCTCACCCTCCCCTCCCTTTCTTCCCCTTTGTCCTGCCCCCTTTTGATTAAGATGTTTTAGGTGACCTCCTCAAACCCACAGTGGCGTCCTCACCCAACCAGGGCCTGACCCTGAACGGCCACAAACTTGTTTCCAACGACCTGGACTCGTCACTTGCAAATCTAGTTGGCAGTAAGTTCCCAATTGTATGCGACCATTTAATAAATATAACCAATCATTATTGTAATACTATGAGGTATTTGTAAAGGTCACTATTATAGTATTATGCTGTGTTCACATCGGACGAGATGCGATTTTAGGGGCCGGCGCGATTACATGTAAAGTCAATGCAAAGACACAGACGCAAATTCACTCCGGCGGTGCGATTGACGCGAATGCCGCTGCGCGATTGAGGCGACTGAAGGGGGCCGCTCGAGTTAAATGTTTTCAACTCGAGCGTCAAATTCCCGTGACGCGTTCGGAGAGGATGTGAGCCTGACGTTGGATCAGAAAACCAAAACATCAGCCGTAAGCTGTTAGCAGTGTTGTAGTCAAGTCACCAATTCACGAGTCCAAGTCCGAGTCACCAAGGGAGAGTCGTAGTCGAGTCCAAGTCCGAGTCACCCAAGGAGTGTCCGAGTCATCATTACCTGTGTTCGAGTTCGAGTCACCCAAGGAGTGTCCGAGTCGAGTCCGAGTCATAATTACCTGTGTCCGAGTCCAAGTCCGAGTCACCTAAGAAGAGTCCAAGTCAAGTCCGAGTCACAAGTCTTCATGTATTAATCTTCGTGGATATATGCGTTGAAATGTAGCTGCTCCTCTACATTGCTTTTATCCTGTCATGTTATACTAATCTGTCTATTGAACTGCTGTGAAGCCAGTTTGGCTACAATTCTTGTAATAGGCGCTATACAAATATAAAGCTTATTACTAATATTAATATTATTGTTATTATATATAAATAAACTATATTTAAAATGAGTTACCTTTTAGAGAAGTGATTATATTTGTATGCCAATATTTTCCTATGGTAAAGTTTTCGTTTTGCACTTTTATTTTGATAGTAATAAGATCGGCACTCTTATTTTGAAGGGACTTTTAGTTAAATCGGTTTACTGACAAAGATTGAGCCCCAGAAAACACATGGCTACTTAGCATGCAAAATGACGTAATTCTGCATGTTAAGTAGCCATGTGCTTTCGTGTTATTGGCTGAATCTTTATTTATTGATTAGATCACATTACTCTGATGATAATGTTCAAGACAGCCTATATGTCTAAACTCGATCCTTAGAGTAATGTGTTACGGAGCCTTCTCTTCAATATTGTTTCCACATAACGCGCTGCTCTTTTCCAATGTGGAAGCATAATGTGTGAAAGCATACAACACGATGTGGGGTGTTTCTCTAGACATCTTTAGACTGGAATAGCGGGGCCCAGTACGTGAACTCGCCTCGCAGGTGCACACGCCAGGATAGAGGACATCAGCCTCCAGAGAAAATTTGCTCGAGTCCAAGTCGGAGCGTCAATGTACAAGTCGTGTCCGAGTCATCGTGGGGGGGGGGGAATTCACGAGTCCGAGTCCAAGACTGTCTGTGTCATGGCGAATACAGTCGCTGGTGTATTTATGTCTGTAGTTCGTTGTGAGTTTGGACGGAGAATATACAATGTTAGCTTAGCCTGATCGATCCGATCTCCATTCAGTTTTTCAACTGCCGTCTTGTCTGCACACTTGTCAAAGCATTAATTCATGGTTTTTACTAAACGGTATCAGTATTTTGTTACTTCGGCATCAGTTTGAAACGTGTATTACAATGAAATCACGGTAAAATATGTTCATTTGTTGTAGTTGGTATCTACCACAGTAGTTACAGAGATAAGCACCGCCCCCTGGCCAGCGCGTCTTGTTTGAATGACGCGAATAAAAACAGCTGACAGCCGCGGTGAAACTCGAGAGATTAGAGCAATGCGAATATTCGCATCGTCCTGTGTGAACGCAGCATTATATCTGAAATTATAGTTGTGTATAACATAATTACCAAATATGTAGAATTTGTATTAACTACACAGAGTAAAAGTAAAATTCGGTCAGTGTTTCTAACTTTTTGATGCTGTTTAAATCGGGTGTTTAGTTTTCACACTGCATCCATTCTGCATCTGCATCTGTCCTCTCTAGATCTGGGAATTAGCAATGGCACAGCAAACAAGTAAGTGTGTGATATTCAAACGTTATAGTTTTGATACTGCCTATTAAACAGGACTAATAATCCTACTCGCTCTGTAGTGATCTTCACTGGAATCAGCCTGGTGAGAAGAAGCTGACTGGTGGAAACAACTGGCAACCCAAATCCGCTCCTTCTACCACCTGGAACCCTGCAGCCATGGTAGGCTTTCACCTATATTCCTCTACAGTGTGTGGTTCTACCCCTAACTAGAAAACACTTGAGACACACCAGGGAATACATGTGTTCTTTCAGCAGTGTTTAACACCGGTGGCTCTATATGCTGTAAGTCCTAACTATGGCATCTACAGTTTTCTCATCTGAACCCGGAGAATGTCTGCAGAACCAGGTCCGGACGTTGTCTCAGATAGTGCAATTACAAGACATACAAAATTAAATATAAAAACAACAATACAAATATAAATAGTGCAACCTCATGTGTTAAATAGTGTTATGGCCTGGATGAAACTGTCCCTCGCCGTTTTCATCACAATCTATAGAGTCTTACGGTTGAGGGTGGGTCAACTGCCATACCAGGCCGTGATGCAGGCGGTCAGGATGCTCTCTATGGAGCACCTGTAGAAGGTCAGGATGCTCTCTATGGAGCACCTGTAGAAGGTCAGGATGCTCTCTATGGAGCACCTGTAGAAGGTCAGGATGCTCTCTATGGTGCACCTGTAGAAGGTCAGGATCCTCTCTATGGAGCACCTGTAGAAGGTCAGGATCCTCTCTATGGTGCACCTGTAGGTCAGGATCCTCTCTGTGGTGCACCTGTAGAAGGTCAGGATGCTCTCTATGGTGCACCTGTAGAAGGTCAGGATCCTCTCTGTGGTGCACCTGTAGAAGGTCAGGATCCTCTCTATGGTGCACCTGTAGAAGGTCAGGATGCTCTCTATGGTGCACCTGTAGGTCAGGATCCTCTCTATGGAGCACCTGTAGAAGGTCAGGATGCTCTCTATGGAGCACCTGTAGAAGGTCAGGATCCTCTCTATGGAGCACCTGTAGAAGGTCAGGATGCTCTCTATGGTGCAACCTGTAGAAGGTCAGGATGCTCTCTATGGAGCACCTGTAGAAGGTCAGGATGCTCTCTATGGTGCAACCTGTAGAAGGTCAGGATGCTCTCTATGGTGCACCGTAGGTCAGGATCCTCTCTATGGAGCACCTGTAGAAGGTCAGGATGCTCTCTATGGAAGCACCTGTAGAAGGTCAGGATCCTCCTCTATGGTGCCACCTGTAGAAGGTCAGGATCCTCTTCTATGTGCACCTGTAGAAGTCAGGATCCTCTAGGTGCACCTGTAGAAGGTCAGGATCCTCTCTATGGTGCACTGTAGAGGTCAGGATCCTCTCTATGGTGCAACCTGTAGAAGGTCAGGATGCTCTCTATGGAGCGCCTGTAAGAAGGTCAGGATGCTCTCTATGGAGCACCTGTAGAAGGTCAGGATGCTCTCTATGGAGCACCGGTAGAGGTCAGGGCTCTCTATGGAGAGCACCTGTAGAAGGGTCAGGATGCTCTCTATGGTGCACCTGTAGAAGGTCAAGGATCCTCGCTATGGGGCACCTGGGTAGAAAGGTCAGGATCCTCTCTATGGTGCACCTGTAGGTCAGATCCTCTCTGTGGTGCACCTGTAGAAGGTCAGGATGCTCTCTATGGTGCACCTGTAGAAGGTCAGGATCCTCTCTGTGGGGCACCTGTAGAAGGTCAGGATCCTCTCTAATGGTGCACCTGTAGAAGGTCAGGATGCTCTCTATGGTGCACCTGTAGGTCAGGATCCTCTCTATGGAGCACCTGTAGAAGGTCAGGATGCTCTCTATGGAGCACCTGTAGAAGGTCAGGATCCTCTCTATGAGCACCTGTAGAAGGTCAGGATGCTCTCTATGGTGCACCTGTAGAAGGTCAGGATGCTCTCTATGGAGCACCTGTAGAAGGTCAGGATGCTCTCTATGGTGCACCTGTAGAAGGTCAGGATGCTCTCTATGGTGCACCTGTAGGTCAGGATCCTCTCTATGGAGCACCTGTAGAAGGTCAGGATGCTCTCTATGGAGCACCTGTAGAAGGTCAGGATCCTCTCTATTGGTTGCACCTGTAGAAGGTACAGGATCCTCTCTTATGGTGCACCTGTAGAAGGTCAGGATCCTCTATGGTGCACCTGTAGAAGGTCAGGATCCCTCTCTATGGTGCCCTGTAGAAGGTCAGGATCCTCTCTATGGTGCACCTGTAGAAGGTCAGGATGCTCTCTATGGAGCACCTGTAGAAGGTCAGGATGCTCTCTATGGAGCACCTGTAGAAGGTCAGGATGCTCTCTATGGAGTACCTATAGAAGGTCAGGATGCTCTCTATGGTGCACCTGTAGAAGGTCAGGATCCTCTCTATGGTGCACCTGCAGAAGGTCAGGATCCTCTATGGTGCACCTGTAGAAGGTCAGGATCCTCTATGGTGCACCTGTAGAAGGTTAGGATGCTCTCTATGGAGCACCTGTAGAAGGTCAGGATGCTCTCTATGGAGCACCTGTAGAAGGTCAGGATCCTCTCTATGGAGCACCTGCAGAAGGTCAGGATCCTCTCTATGGTGCACCTGCAGAAGGTCAGGATCCTCTCTATGGTGCACCTGTAGAAGGTCAGGATCCTCTCTATGGTGCACCTGCAGAAGGTCAGGATCCTCTCTATGGTGCACCTGTAGAATGTCAGGATACTCTCTATGGTGCACCTGTAGAAGGTCAGGATGCTCTCTATGGAGCACCTGTAGAAGGTCAGGATCCTCTCTATGGTGCACCTGTAGAAGGTCAGGATCCTCTCTATGGTGCACCTGTAGAAGGTCAGGATGCTCTCTATGGTGCACCTGTAGAAGGTCAGGATGCTCTCTATGGAGCACCTGTAGAAGGTCAGGGTCCTCTCTATGGTGCACCTGTAGAAGGTCAGGATGCTCTCTATGGATTACCTGTAGAAGGTCAGGATGCTCTCTATGGTGCACCTGTAGAAGGTCAGGATCCTCTCTATGGTGCACCTGTAGAAGGTCAGGATGCTCTCTATGAAGCACCTGTAGAAGGTCAGGATGCTCTCTATGGAGCACCTGTAGAAGGTCAGGGTCCTCTCTATGGAGCACCCTGTAGAAGGTCAGGATCCTCTCTATGGTGCACCTGTAGAAGGTCAGGATCCTCTCTATGGTGCACCTGTAGAAGGTCAGGATGCTCTCTATAGTGCACCTGTAGAAGGTCAGGATCCTCTCTATGAAGCACCTGTAGAAGGTCAGGATGCTCTCTATGGAGCACCTTTAGAAGGTCAGGATCCTCTCTATGGTGCACCTGTAGAAGGTCAGGATGCTCTCTATGGAGCACCTGTAGAAGGTCAGGATGCTCTCTATGGAGCACCTGTAGAAGGTCAGGATCCTCTCTATGGAGCACCTGCAGAAGGTCAGGATCCTCTCTATGGTGCACCTGTAGAAGGTCAGGATGCTCTCTATGGTGCACCTGTAGAAGGTCAGGATGCTCTCTATGGTGCACCTGTAGAAGGTCAGGATGCTCTCTATGGTGCACCTGTAGAAGGTCAGGATGCTCTCTATGGTGAACCTGTAGAAGGTCAGGATGCTCTCTATGGAGCACCTGTAGAAGGTCAGGATGCTCTCTATGGAGCACCTTTAGAAGGTCAGGGTCCTCTCTATGGAGCACCTGTAGAAGGTCAGGATGCTCTCTATGGAACACCTGTAGAAGGTCAGGATGCTCTCTATGGTGCACCTGTAGAAGGTCAGGATGCTCTTTATGGTGCACCTGTAGAAGGTCAGGATGCTCTCTATGGTGCACCTGTAGGAGGTCAGGATGCTCTCTATGGTGCACCTGTAGAAGGTCAGGATGCTCTCTATGGAGCACCTGTAGAAGGTCAGGGTCCTCTCTATGGTGCACCTGTAGAAGGTCAGGATCCTCTCTATGGTGCACCTGTAGAAGATCAGGATGCTCTCTATGGTGCACCTGTAGAAGGTCAGGATGCTCTCTATGGTGAACCTGTAGAAGGTCAGGATGCTCTCTATGGAGCACCTGTAGAAGGTCAGGATGCTCTCTATGGAGCACCTGTAGAAGGTCAGGGTCCTCTCTATGGAGCACCTGTAGAAGGTCAGGATCCTCTCTATGGAGCACCTGTAGAAGGTCAGGATGCTCTCTATGGTGCAGGTCTGTAGAAGGTCAGGATGCTCTTTATGGTGCACCTGTAGAAGGTCAGGATCCTCTCTATGGTGCACCTGTAGAAGGTCAGGATCCTCTCTATGGTGCACCTGTAGAAGGTCAGGATGCTCTATGGTGCACCTGTAGAAGGTCAGGATCCTCTCTATGGAGCACCTGTAGAACGTCAGGATGCTCTCTATGGAGCACCTGTAGAAGGTCAGGATCCTCTCTATGGTGCAGGTCTGTAGAAGGTCAGGATGCTCTCTATGGTGCACCTGTAGAAGGTCAGGATGCTCTTTATGGTGCACCTGTAGAAGGTCAGGATCCTCTCTATGGAGCACCTGTAGAAGGTCAGGATGCTCTTTATGGTGCACCTGTAGAAGGTCAGGATCCTCTCTATGGAGCACCTGTAGAAGGTCAGGATGCTCTTTATGGTGCACCTGTAGAAGGTCAGGATCCTCTCTATGGAGCACCTGTAGAAGGTCAGGATCCTCTCTATGGAGCACCTGTAGAACGTCAGGATGCTCTCTATGGTGCACCTGTAGAAGGTCAGGATCCTCTCTATGGTGCACCTGTAGAAGGTCAGGATGCTCTCTATGGAGCACCTGTAGAAGGTCAGGATGCTCTCTATGGAGCACCTGTAGAAGGTCAGGATGCTCTCTATGGTGCACCTGTAGAAGGTCAGGATGCTCTCTATGGTGCACCTGTAGAAGGTCAGGATCCTCTCTATGGTGCACCTGTAGAAGGTCAGGATCCTCTCTATGGTGCACCTGTAGAAGGTCAGGATCCTCTCTATGGTGCACCTGTAGAAGGTCAGGATGCTCTCTATGAAGCACCTGTAGAAGGTCAGGATGCTCTCTATGGAGCACCTGTAGAAGGTCAGGGTCCTCTCTATGGAGCACCTGTAGAAGGTCAGGATCCTCTCTATGGTGCACCTGTAGAAGGTCAGGATCCTCTCTATGGTGCACCTGTAGAAGGTCAGGATGCTCTCTATAGTGCACCTGTAGAAGGTCAGGATCCTCTCTATGAAGCACCTGTAGAAGGTCAGGATGCTCTCTATGGAGCACCTGTAGAAGGTCAGGATCCTCTCTATGGTGCACCTGTAGAAGGTCAGGATGCTCTCTATGGAGCACCTGTAGAAGGTCAGGATGCTCTCTATGGAGCACCTGTAGAAGGTCAGGATCCTCTCTATGGAGCACCTGCAGAAGGTCAGGATCCTCTCTATGGTGCACCTGTAGAAGGTCAGGATGCTCTCTATGGTGCACCTGTAGAAGGTCAGGATGCTCTCTATGGTGCACCTGTAGAAGGTCAGGATGCTCTCTATGGTGAACCTGTAGAACAGGGGTGGCCAACCCGCGGCTCTCGAGCCGCATGCGGCTCTTTGCCTAGTTTCATGCGGCTCTTCAGTTCATATCGAATTGTATATGTGTGAGTTTGGGGGAGAGACACACTGACTCCTGACTAGTGTTGCACGGTGTACCGATACTTGAAAGGTACCGCGATACCCTGCCGTTAAAAACGTTACTATTCCTCCGTTTCATTAGTATCGGTACTTTAAGAATGACGGAGAAAAGTACTCCGGTGAGAAAGCGCCGTTTAATAAGAGCCGTGTGTGTTCAGCGCTCTGCTTCCACTCCCTGCACTGCAGCCGTGCCTGCAGTCCCTCCCTCTCAAGCACGTTCTAAGTCCCTCCCCTCTCTCGTGCATGCGCTAGCTGCCAGAGCATGTGAGAAAACGAGAAGCATGGCTGCAAGTGGGAGTGCAACTGCCGCTGCCCCTCGGCTTGTTGACAAAAAAGACGCCAGAAGCAACATTTGGAAGTATTTTAGCTATATCTCTGACAGTGAGGGCAAGCCACGGACACCACGAGGCCCGTCTGTAAGAAATGTATTAATTTGATTTAATACGAATTATTGTCATTTGTTTTATTTATTGTTCTCATTGTTTAAAAGTTTGTGTTATGGTTATGGTTCTGGTGTGAAATAAAGCACAATAATTACATTTAAGGCTGTTAACCTTTTTTTAAGAAAAGTATCGAAAAAGAATCGGAATCGCAATTCTTGACTTGGTATCGAAAACAAAATGTTGGTATCGTGACAACACTAGCTACTCCTGACAGTTAAACATGATATTTAGTAGGTCTGTTAAGTATTGAATGCTGATAATTCTGACGTAATTTGGCCGGTCAAAGTTGTTTGGGCTCGGATAAAATCGCTCCGTTACTTTCGTCCCGTGTTACTTTCGTCCCGGCTCTCCCTACGTGTGTATGTGTGGTGTCAGGTGTCAGTATGAGAGGATGACAGCGCGTCTAATTTTGATGTGGCCCAAGAGCCAATCACAATAATACCTGTGATGCAGTGAACCAATCACCTTTGAGGGGGGGGAAAACCTATCGTTGATTAAACACTATCCAGTGTTTCCCCTACCATTGTCTTGGAGGGGCGCTGCTTCCCGCCAACGGATCCCCGCGCCCCCCCTGGAATTCAAGGTGTTTAAAAAATATATATAATTATTATTATTTTTTAATATATACATAGCACCAAATTGCAAATAATCTATAACTACTGTCACTTTTCACATTGAACATGTGCTCTTTTATTAAATAAACTAAACGCTTTCATTTTAAGTTGTGAGTTTAGTGTTTTTGACCCTAAGAAACACTGATGCATTCATCAATAACAATAATCCACAGCTCCTCTCTGCTCCAGAGGATTTAAAAAATATATATCCCAATGCCACAAAAATGCATCAGTGACGTGGTTGAAATATTGTCTCCAGAAAACAAAAAACTGAAACAAGCGGTATCAGTGACTGTGTGTTTGATGTGGCTCTTTGCAGTAAAATGGAAAAATATTGGCTCTTAACCTCTGACTGGTTGGCCACCCCTGCTGTAGAAGGTCAGGATGCTCTCTATGGAGCACCTGTAGAAGGTCAGGATGCTCTCTATGGAGCACCTTTAGAAGATCAGGGTCCTCTCTATGGAGCACCTGTAGAAGGTCAGGATGCTCTCTATGGAACACCTGTAGAAGGTCAGGATGCTTTTTAAGGGCAGTGATGACAGTAACAGTACGAACTGAAGTTGATGCGATTTGATTTGATTGTGAGGCATGACGTGAGCCTCATCTGATTGGTCAATCCCTCCATTTTTTTTCACCAAGGGAAGCCAATTTCAGCTAGCCTCCTCTCGCAACAGAGAGTGCAATCTACTGTTTCACCATAGCATCTAGAGGGGCGCTGTTTCACTCTTTGTAAAATACTCAATGAGAATGGGGGAGAGACGGGCCGGCAGAATAATTACCGAAACTAAAGAAAGTGTTTTTATTTATTTATTAAGATTATAACTACAATCCAAAAAAATGGGGGAAGCCTGGCTTCCCTTGGCCTCCAGGAGAAAACGCCACTGAGTTCAAGGGATAATTCCCACCCACCTCTTGCTCTTGCCCTGCACGTGTGCCAGTTGAGCTGGTTCTTCCAGCAGCTCAACTCTGTCCCTCATCATGAACGCAGGAGGCTGGCTGTATATCTGAACTCGCGCCCTCATCATTCTCTTCATCATCTTGCACTTGTTCTAAGCTGCTGCTGATAGTGCTTGTAGCAGCGCTGCTGCCAAAAAGGTCTGTCAATTTGCGACATTTATATGCTTCACCTGCGAGTGACTTCACCTTTTTTTCTCTTGCCTTCTCGGCCCCACCTTTTTATTTTCGTTGTCTTTGATTTGTATCTATGTTTTTTCATTCTCCCTGTCTGCCGCGGCATCTAATCCCTTCTCTTTGTGTGGCCGGTCTTTTTTCTTCTTCGTGTGTGATTATTTGACATAAGAACCACACAACTGCATTAGCGGCCGCTGTCGCCCTCTGTCGGCCGTCAGCGCAACTTAAATGATGACGTTAACTATTTTCTTTTTTAAAGGGCCGGCCGGCCGTCAACGGCCCTTGACTACCGGCCGTTCTGTGGTTCTCCAGATTCTACAGATGGCCAGTCCGCCCCTGGGGTTGGGTATCGTTTGGATTTTAACGATTCCGGTTCTGCTTTTCGATTCCGGTTATTTTCGGTTCTCGATTCCGGTTCTTTGAGAGGGTAAAAATAAGTCAAACTGGGAGAAAAATATATTTATGAAAACATTAAGTCAAATCTGTATTCCTATTTACAAATCACTTCATACTGTTTAATTTCTTACGGTTATTGAATACAATTATATAAAAAATCTCTGCATTGTTTAGTTAGTTCTAAGTGGTGCAGTTTGAGAATGTACAATTGGCCCAGTCTCCTCTGATGTTACACTGCAACCTGCCTGTGAGACAGAGTCCAACCACACATGTCCAACACATAGGACATAACCTAATAATAATACATTAGATTTATAGCCTATAGGCCTAGCGCTTTTTTACAACTCAAAGACGCTTGCACGCTTACACATGTCCTGCAATACACATGCTGCAGCTGCCCAGCTGCTCACTGTTTGTAAAAGTAAATAAATAGTATTTTCATTTCAATAATGTAGCTACTTTCTATACCCTGCTTCAAAAACTATACTGACATCCCTGTGCTCCTCTGAGTCTGGGGGTCCGGGGATGTGAGGACAGCGCGAGGACACAGACAGGGAGGCTGCTTCACTTCATAAAGGAAATGGTGGTCAATATTAACAACATAGGAGCTAAAACGCTTAATAACCTTCATTACGTGTTAGAGAAAGAACATAAGAAAGTTTGACAAAGATGAGGCTGTTAAACGGGCAGCGGATCCGCTGTGTGTAGAAAGAGAGAGAGAGAGACGCTGAGCTGCAGCGATCAGCTGATACGGAGCATAGAGAGAGAGAGCTGCAGTCCTCGTTTCCTGTCCTCACAACTCTTATTAATCCCGGGACCGGACAATTGTTATTTGTTCCTACTCGGAACCGAGTTTTGCTTCCCAACCCTGCCACTGTGCTACACTTCCCGCCCCGCTCCGCCCCCGTCTAACTGTACAGAAAGCGGCGAGATGCATTTCCTTAGGAATCGACAAGCAGAACCGAAACTAACATTTCTAAACGAACAATGGCGGACACGTACAATTTGCGAATGAGTTCTGCCTTTTGTAAACTGAATGTAGCAATAATTTGTCAATAAATCAGGGCGAAAAACGTCACTTGTCCGCCGGACAAGTCAATTGAAAGATCTACTTGTCCGACATTGTAAATAACACGTCCCGGACGGTGGGACGTGTACTTTTTCGCACACTGTGCACCTGTTGAAGGTCAGGATCCTCTCTATGGTGCACCTGTTGAAGGTCAGGATCCTCTCTATGGTGCACCTGTAGAAGGTCAGGATCCTCTCTATGGTGCACCTGTAGAAGGTCAGGATGCTCTCTATGGTGCACCTGTTGAAGGTCAGGATCCTCTCTATGGTGCACCTGTAGAAGGTCAGGATCCTCTCTATGGTGCACCTGTTGAAGGTCAGGATCCTCTCTATGGTGCACCTGTAGAAGGTCAGGATGCTCTCTATGGTGCACCTGTAGAAGTTGCTTTCAAGTCGTTGAGGCTGCTGGTTTTAGTCTTTTTGGGGACAGGAACGATGGTGGAGTGTTTAAGACATGTGGAGACTACAGACTGCTGAAGGGACCTGTTGAAGATGTCTGTGAACACCTCTGCCAGCTGAACTGCACACACCCTGAGAACACGGCGAGGGATGCCATCAGGTCCAGGAGCCTTGTGTGGATTAACCCTTTTGAAGGATCTGCACACATTTTCCCTGTTTAAAACAAAAGGGCAGGGCTCCTTGGCCAGGCTAGCTGCTCTCAAAACGTGTATAAAAGGAGTTCAGCTCATCTGGGAGAGACGCACACACAGACACTCCCCCAACACCACCCGCTGCCCCTTTGTAGTCGGTCATTGTTCTTAGCCCGTCAGACTCCACTTTGTCTCTGCATTGGCTCTTTGCACTGCTGATAGCTCTCCGGAGTGCGTACCTTGACTTCCTGTACTCATCAAAATCTCAACCTCTGTACGTTTTCTGCTTGGCACATACCTCGCCGTTTATCCAGGGCTTCTGATTCGGAAATGTTTATACAGTAATCTTCGGTATTACGTCATTGATGCATTTGCCAATGTAGCAGATGACCGCATCCGTGTGTGTATTGATGTTGTCATCCTCAAACACACTCCACTCCGTAGATTCAAAGCAGTCCTGCAGAGCTGAGACCCCATTTACACGGGAACGTTTGCGTTTACGCACCGTATGCGTTTTCAAAAAAGTCTTCCGTTCACATGCATTCGATTCATTTAACGTGTCCGTTCACACGAGACCGCTGGAAACGCTGTAGTACATATGCCGGGCCTGTAAGTGGCGCTGCTGCCGCCACAAAATACACCAACAGCAGCGAAGAAGACCCCGGAGCATGGTTGCCATGGTTGCCCCTCTGTTTATTCTCCGCGGTGGATGGCGTGTTCTCCTGCTGTATATCTCTCCGGTAGTCCACCAGCAGATAAAAACACCTCTCCGCCTCTTCCAAGGGACGAGGGAACCGTGCGGCAGAGTTTCCGTTAAAAAAAATTTTCCGCCGGTCAACATGTCCGTTAAAGTTTAAATCTTCCATACAAAATTAGAAAAGTGCCGGTCAGAGGTCTTCTTTGTTATTTATTGAGCTTTAAAACAAATTGATAACAACTCTATATAATAATATAAGAATAATAAACGGAGCCTCTCTTTTCCTCCCCCTCTTCTGACAGCCCAGCAGCTGATCTCTGAGCAGGAGACGTGGGGAGAGGGAGGTGGGGCTGGCATGGCTATTTCATCGTTATCAGAAAATGATCATATAGAGGCGATTACACTGAGCCGTTTGACCCCCCAGAGCGTTCCGTTTGCAGATCTATCCACCTTGGGACCCGTTATCGTTTGCGGGGTCCGTTTCTATCGTTTTGTTATGGCCTCGTGTAAACGAAAGGGCTATACGCAAGAGAAACTATGAGGATACAACCCGTTTCGTCCTCGTGTAAACGGGGTCTTAGTCTCCTCACTCCAGCGCTGTATAGTCTGTGTCACCGGTCTGTCCTGTTTGAGTTTCTGCCTGTAAGCAGGCAGCAGCAGTAGTGAGATGTGGTCTGAAGAAGTCCCAAGAGGCCGGTTTTCATTTTTCCTCAGTCTCACTAGCACTGCGGCCTGGGATCCCCGCTTTGATGTGTAGAAGTTCCTCTCTATATTTTTACATTACATTACATTGCATTTAGCTGACGCTTTTATCCAAAGCGACTTACAATAAGTACATTCGACCAGGAAGACACAACCTTGAAGAAAACAGAATTATATAAGTACATCAGGTTTCATAGAGCCAAACATTTCAAGTGCTACTCAACTGGCTTTAGATAAGCCAGTCTTTTATTAGTATATAAGTGCTTTGTTAATAAATCTATCGCTCGAAGTGGAGTCGAAAGAGATGAGTTTTCAGTTTGCGCCGGAAGATGTGCAAGCTATCTGCCGTCCTGATGTCAATGGGGAGCTCATTCCACCATCCTGGAGCCAGGACAGCAAACCCACGTGTTTTTGCTGATGGGAACTTGGGTCCCCCTCGCAGCGAGGGCGCGGCGAGTCGTTTGGCTGATGCAGAGAGTAGTGCACGCGCTGTGGTGTACGGTTTAACCATGTCCTGGATGTACGAAGGGCCAGATCTATTGGCAGCATGGTAAGCAAGTACCAGTGTCTTGAAGTGGATTCTAGCAGTTACCGGAAGCCAGTGAAGGGAGCGGAGGAGCGGAGTGGTGTGGCAGAATTTAGGAAGGTTGAAGACCAGACGAGCCGCTGCATTCTGGGTGAGCTGCAGAGGTCGGATGGCACATGCAGGTAGACCAGCCAGGAGGGAGTTGCAGTAGTCTAGGCGTGAGGTGACGAGAGCCTGGACCAGAACCTGAGTCGCTTTCTGTGTCAGCTGGGGACGTATCTTCCTGATGTTGTAAAGCGTGTATCTGCAGCAGCGGGTTGTAGCAGCGATGTTTGCAGTGAAGGACAGGTTGTTATCTAGGGTCACACCCAGATTCCTTGCAGTCTGAGTCGGGGAAACAACTGAGGTGCCGATGTTGATTGTTAGGTCAAGAGTGGGACAATCTTTTCCCGGAAGGAAAAGCAGCTCAGTCTTGTCAAGGTTGAGCTTGAGGTGATGAGCAGACATCCACTGAGAGATGTCAGCCAGACAAGCAGAGATGTGTGCGACGACCTGGGTCTCTGAGCGGGGAAAGAAACCATATTGTATGGTAGAGTTGGCGTGGTCGGTTCGCATGTTGACAGGGCAGACCACACCTGTCTGGAGCAGGGAGAGTCCTTGGGGAAGGGTGGTCTCCTGCTTCAGCTCCCAGCAGCCCATACCTTCTATCACAATGTTGTCTGAAACACACATATTGTATTACTCAGCTAAACAACTCTGCGTTATTAATTATTGGGGTTTCCATGTTGCAGACTAGCTAAAGTACCCGAAACTTGCATTTAGCGTCACCTCCCGGGCAGTACCAGGATTTAAACCAGTGGAGTTTACCCAAGCAGCCCAGTACCTGTACCTGGCTCTGCTTGATTAAGCGGGTCAAATATATCAGCACTGATAAAACCTGGGAACAGAAATACAGCACTCGTGTTTTAGATGGTTACTATTGTTTTGATTGATTCCTGGTTATATCCTCCAGCCTTAACACCTGTCCAAACTGTAGCAATACGTTCAGGTGAATTACCTTAGCAAAAGACAATAGTCATCAGTCAAAATCATTCATCCTCATTACCTAAATGGAACATTTACCAGCACAGCAAACTTCATCTTATGGGTTTAAGGGTTCATTTGATTATTTATTTCTACCTCAGCATTCTCTTAGAATTCCAGCTGCCTTTTGTCCTGAAGCTGCTATGTTGTGCAGGTTTTACTGTGGCTCAGTCCTTCATGCTGGACTTTCTCATTCTGTAATGTTGGACAGATTTCTCCCATCCAGGTGGTAGCTGTAAAGTGTAAATGCAAAAAACTGGCTACCTTATACAACCAACTTGTCATTGTTTTGCCAAAAACCTGACAGATTCTGTTGACCAATGTAGACAAAATACGCTGTTGCATGTATAAGGACTGTCACCACTAACATTCAGCATCCCCCCCTTCCCGCGTCCATTCGCGATGTCTTGCTGTCTCACAGACCCCACGCAACAAGCAGGAAATGAACCCAGCTCACACTGTCTGCTCCTCGCAGCAGCGAGCCCCGCAACGTCCCGCCAACACGGCACCCAGACCCCACGCAGCATTCTCATCTCCTTGTCCTTACTGGTGTCATTTCCTGGTTGCTAACAAACGCCATTGTAACACATAATCACTGATGTTCCGCTGTAACGGTGGTGGACTCATCAGAGCAGAGTGGGCGAGCTGACCAATCAGAGCACAGTGGGCTCATAGGGAGGGGGGGGGGGCAGGAGCTCCAACAAGCCGTGTAGGACAGAGAGTGAATACACAGACTATACAGAGATGCTGGATGAGAAACCAATGTGAGTTTGGAACATTGAACAATGTAAATCTATTCTAGTAGACCTCAACAATGGAACTATGATCAGTAGAAATGGCCATGACATGGGACCTTTAATGTGAGAATGTGAAGACTTTGAAATTATACTTCAGTTATACTGTAGCCCCAATCCTAGTGATCATTGTAATGCAAACGTCCTGAACATGAAGTGGAAACAGAATGAGAACACAGGAGAGCTGGAGCGTGATGGTAAACACTGAAAATCTATTTTTAATGACGGCCGGAGGATTGACAAAGACGTGCTGCAGCCACGAGTTGACACAACGCTTGCCTAGCCGATTCTGAAGATCTCTCACCCAGTCCATTGTATTTAGCTCTGAGAGAATAATCAACATTGTGCATAACAAGATAAAACAGGCAAATTACTATAACTCCTTTAGGCAGGAATAGGGAGACAAAACAAAGGGGGCACAGCAGCCCAAGGTTGCAGGCCTGTGCTCAGTGAGGGCAGTACAGACTGATAAACTGGGTCAAAGGTATGGGGAAGATATTTCCCCAACAATCATAATGGACTCACACAGGAGAGGTATTGATGATGAAGATCAAAAGGTGTTCTCAGAAGCCAGAAAGAAAGAGTTGGTGACTTGATGGAATCAGACACACAACTTCCATCAGCCATTAAAGGATAACCTGTTTGTGTGACTGAAATAAAACAAGCCTCATCACATGCTTATTGGCTGTGTGAGCGACGCTGAGTGAGATGCACCTGAACAGACCAAACATTGTGAGTGAGGAGAAGCTCTGAGGAAAGCTTGGTGCAATGCAGGAGCACTGTGATCTCTGTGATGGAAGCACCAGTTTTGGCAGCAGCGTCACGTCTGACTCACTTTTGCCTCCTGGCCAATGACTGAATAGTTAATGGAATGGATCCTCCCCGAGAGGCATCAGACAAATCTGGGTTTGTTATCACTGCAGGGGCTGTTGGCGAGGCACAGAAAACAGGGGGGGTCTGTACTTTTCTCTCAAATCTCTTTCCACAAGGAGCACCTGCCAGTTACCGAATTCTCCCCCCAGGACTCAAACACTCTCCTGTCTGCTTTCCGTTCCCCCTCTGTCATTCCAACCCTGTCTCCTAAAAATTACGTTCCCACAGAACTAAACTGCATTCTCAATTACGTTTAGCTAGAAACGTATTTTCTCCCACGTTACGTTTGTTATGAACGTATCTCAAATACGTTTATTTTCGACATATCTTCTAGAAACATATCTTCTCCCACGTTACGTTCGTTATGAACGTATCTTAAATACGTTTATTTTCTACATATCTTCTAGAAACGTATTTTCTCCCACCGTTATGAACGTATCTTAAATACATTTATTTTCTACATATCTTTGCCATGTATTGCCTTGCTTATAATAATGATAATAGTCATTTATAAATATCATTTTAGAGCACACATTTGAAATCGAGAATCGGGCTCGATATATGGTTAAATTAAAATCAGTAGGCGAGGCTGTAATTTCGGCAGCTGTTACTCTCATGAGCGAGGCAGAAAATAATAGTTTTAACATGACAAAAAGCTGCTGTGTCGTTTATTGCACCTCAAAGATTAAAACAAATCCAGAGTTACTTGTTTCTGTACTTCCTCTAAGAAGAAAGGACAGTAAAAGAAGAGCTCTGTGGCTTCAGGCTTGATCGCCGTTCAAATGACAGCGTTGGTTTCCCCAAAAGTGGGCGGGGCTGTAAAGTGACGTTTTACTATCATCTATTATTCAAAACCATTCTATTTATTCTAACGTAAATTACATGCCAGTGTTTTATCTTTTTATTTATTTGTTTTTATTTTAAATCGTATAATGTCGGACTTTTTTCCCGTCTGTGAGGAAAATAAATGGGGTTTAGAGCCTCAAAATACTGAAATCTGTATTTTTTAAAATCTTTTCCTTCTAATTTGTTATTCTTTTCTAAATAACACACTGTTATTTACTCAACAATAACACACAATTATCCTTGTTTTTATTTATTCGTTTAATTCTATAATCTTGGGCTTTTTAGCCGTAAATAAAGTCACCGGAAACAGACGGGACATTTCGAGCGATACACACCACAAACCCACCGAACTGATTACCCAAGATCCTCAGCTTGAAGCTCGTTGATTGGATGTTTTAGCCGCAATAAACGCTGGGATATGGTGTTAATAAGTTGTGATATCCGAAAACGAAAAATAAAATAATACCTAATTCAGAGTGTTCTTGCTTTTCTCTTTGGAAGTCATCACATGACGGCATTGTAATACACGGTTCGGCTGCATTAAATATTATACATCTGCCGTAGTTCTTTATTTATAGAGCCCTGATGAGAAGACTTCTAGACAAACATGAGGAACTGCCGCCAAAACTGAATACTTGATGTGGATCATAAATATATCAACAATTAAACAACATCTTCAATTTCTTTTCACAAAATACGTCTCCTTGCAGTATCAATAGTAATTCGGCTGACTTTTATATTTGATCCAATTGGTAGATAATAGGTTATATTTACACCATAACGGTGCACAGCTGATAGAAAAGGACTTGTAGTTTTTAAAGATATTACTGATTTTCTTTGAATATAAGAATGTAAATACTGAGTTGAGAGAATAGTCAGGGGATTTGGGTGATGGGAGACACATCTATGGATTCAGAATTTCAATAGCGTACCATTAAATGACGGATATACCTTTCTGTCTGTGATGTTTTACAAATCAGATATTAATGTGTAGAAGTAAAACATGTGAAATAATATAGCAATATCCTGTAAAATTATGTAAAAACATGAATAAAACTACACATCTTCAGATGTTATACATACATAAGTGTTCTACACTAATAATACAAAGTTATTATTAGTATGCTGTGTGTACCTTGTGTGCACCACTTAGTGGTTAAAGCACGTTATTGAATTATTTTTGTTGAATAATGTTATTTGATGAAAACAATATTAAGAGTACATACTTTCATAGGGGGAAAGTAGAAGGTCAATGATAGAAATATAGAATATAAAAAGTCAAGAAGATACTATAAGTGATCTCTACAATAAAACAGTTTAGTGCCGGATGTACAAAGATATTAATAGGAGGAGGTGCAAAACAGAAAAACGAATTAACCTTTATTAACACATTAAAGAATACTTTAGGTTAAGGTCTTATTTTAAACAAGAAAAAAGCTTTGGGGGTATCTATCTACCGATGAATATTAAGCCTGACAAAGTACTTAACGTCTAATATATTGCTTTCCTGCAATGTTAACTATGTTGAAGCACTTCTTTTAACTGATATTATACACATTAATTATACTCTTATGTATGTAGATAGAATAAGAAATGTGCAGAATATGACAGTTTAATGGTGGAGGTATACACACATATTGATAGATGTCTTGTAATGCGCTGTTGAGGAACCTGCGACCCAAGTTGTGTATATGATCAATAAACCTTAGAAAATCTTGAAATCTTGAAAGGGATGTGCAAAATAGCCATTATACAGTTTTTAATTGACTATTAGTAGAGAATAACGAGTAATGAATATACTTTATAGAGATCTGCAGATAAATGTTTCGTCTTCTCAAGCACCAACTATCAAATATCTCTCCTGATTGTTGGCACTTGACAATCACCTTACCTGAATTTTACTCAGGTGTAACTAAAGTCTGCTTTAAGGGTTGTTTATATTTCACATCATTAATCAGAATCTGCAAAGTAACTAAACTAAATGTAGTGGAGTAAAAATACCAGGTTAACCTCTGAATTGTAGTGGAGTAGAATTACAAAGTAAGCTGTCGTGTGGGTATATATTAATGCTGCCCATTATGGATATAAGCGATTTTTACCCATTTAGTAATTACATGTTTTAAATGTGTACACACCAATGTGTTTCCTATCGCCTAAACCTCCAGGGCTGTACACAGTTTAATACTGGCAACTTCTAATTTTGGGAAAAACGTCTTTTAAAACTACAATTCCCAGTAGATACGTGCCATAGAGAACATGTTGCGAAACACAATAGCCAGCATGTGTATTTCTCGGGGGGCGTTCGAGTCCAGTTTTGAATAGTCTGCCGTGGTTTCGTTCCATTTCAAAGAGCTTGACGCTCGGCGTAACCTTGGCGCACTGCCACTCCAACATCACGGGGTTTGTCAACGGGACTGTAGTCCCAAACGATAGCTGGGGATTATGGGTAGTGTAGTGTCTTCGGCCATCCTAAATCTCGAAATGTCCCGTCTGTTTCTGGTGACTTTATTTACGGCTAAAAATCCCAAGATTATAGAATTAAACAAATAAATAAAAACAAGGATAATTGTGTGTTATTGTTGAGTAAATAACAGTGTGTTATTTAGAAAAGAATAACAAATTAGAAGGAAAAGATTTTAAAAAATACAGATTTCAGTATTTTGAGGCTCTAAACCCCATTTATTTTCCTCACAGACGTTTATACGATTTAAAATAAAAACAAATAAATAAAAAGATAAAACACTGGCATGTAATTTACGTTAGAATAAATAGAATGGTTTTGAATAATAGATGATAGTAAAACGTCACTTTACAGCCCCGCCCACTTTTGGGGAAACCAACGCTGTCATTTGAACGGCGATCAAGCCTGAAGCCACAGAGCTCTTCTTTTACTGTCTTTTCTTCTTAGAGGAAGTACAGAAACACGTAACTCTGGATTTGTTTTAATGTTTGAGGTAAACGACACAGCAGCTTTTTGTCATGTTAAAACTATTATTTTCTGCCTCGCTCATGAGAGTAACAGCTGCCGAAATTACAGCCTCGCCTACTGATTTTAATGTAACCATATATCGAGCCTGATTCTCGATTTCAAAGGTGTGCTCTAAAATGATATTTATAAATGACTATTATCATTATTATAAGCAAGACAATAAATGGCAAAGATATGTAGAAAATAAACGTATTTAAGATACGTTCATAACGAACGTAACGTGGGAGTAAATACGTTTCAAGCTAAACGTAATTCAGAATGCAGTTTAGTTCTGTGGGAACGTAATTTTTAGGAGACAGGGTTGGTCATTCTCTGGTCAAAAAACTTCATGTGTTTGGGTCAACGCTGAACTCAAAACGTTTCTGGATATAAAATGATAACTTTGGTTAACATTTGGCATTATGTCATCAAACTACACATATCTGTCAGGGTACGGCCGTACTACTGGGTTTCTGCAAAATCTCTGAGGTTTTTGTGATGAACGTGTTGCCCTCTGTCTCTAAAACCATGTTGGTTTTCAGGGTTTCTGTTGGAATCTGCGTATCAACGCTGACTAAATGTCTTCTTTCCTGATCATCTAGTTTAGACGGACAGTGGTTTTGGTAGACTTGGAAGTGCCATAAACTTTCCACTTAGTGCTCTGAGCGTCTGTCGAGATTTTTTTCTGAATATGAGCCGGGTATGACTGACCTGATTCCTGTTCTGTGTGTCACCTCAGGCACCATCTGTCATGGCATTCCCTCCAACCACATCCACAGGCATGATGGCATATGGAATGGTAAGTCTGCTCTGACACACACACACACACACACACACACACACACACACACACACACCGCTCTGTAGCATAATTAACGTAAGCTTCAGTATTTTGTTGTTATTGTGAGGGAATAAGTGGGTATATGCAGGAGGATTGTGGTGGTAATGTGTTCACTGAATGACAGTGCGTCTCCTCCTGCACTCCAGCTGAACTGAAAGCCCTTTACACACGCTGTGGTGTCATCACTGAACGCTTTGGTCTCCTTCACAGCGTTAGAACATTATTTTAGGAGGTCTTTGTTATTTTTGTCTCCAAGCTTTTTTCTTTTGTAATCCATCGGTGTGATATTATATTTTCTTCGTCAGCCTCCCCAGGTGAGCTCCATGATGATGACCCAGCCTGTGATAAGGCCAGCCAACCCTTTTGGCCCCAACCCAGGTGCACAGGTAATGGACGGCCACACCTCCACTGCCCCCCCTTCCTCACATGAGCCAGCCTGAACCACGTTAACCTTCGTAATACACCAACCTGTGTGGTTGTTAATTGTAAACTGAATGCAACAACGTGCATGCATGACATACACACACAGTTTTATATTCTTATCGGGCACCCGTACCATAGCTTTTATTCTGAAGAAATAAACAACAAAACATAACTGGGTTCTGTTATGTGATCCATCAGAATATATCACAAACACATTTTAGCCATCCAAGACTTAAAGAATGAATGTCACAGATGATCTGAGAAACGATTCAATACACTAAGCTACATTATTGCTGTACACAGCGTCTGTGTTGTTCCCTGTTGGAGGACTTACGCTCTTATGTTCTCTACACATTGCTTGTCTGGGTACTGGTTATGCATTTCTGGGTATAACCGTTTGTCTCTGATCCACAATGTTGTTTTTGTTCTTTCTTACTAGATGCAGTTTATGTAACCTGAAGGAGGAGGGGTCTTACCCCAAACCCATCTGAAGATGATTTAAAACAATGTCAACTATCCAAGCAAACGTGCAGTTTGCTTCTAAGGAATGTCTCTCTCTGAGAATAAAAAGCCCAACCAGACTTGATGAACTCACGGTGACTGGGAGCGGCGTCACAGTGGACATTGGCCCCGCCTTGTCCTGTGGAAGTCCTAGAAGAGAAGGAGCGTACTGCCATTCAACACCATGTGGACAGCTTTCGAACCTACTCTATCCTGGACTAAGAGAAACACAACAGCTTTCTGACACTGCTGTATGTACCTGGGGAAAACAGTGAGGGTGGTTGTCACGGTAACATTGGGAGTTGTCTTTCTCCGTTCCTCTTTCTCCAGGTGAGCGAGGGAGAGTCACTTATTTTGATTATCAATCATGATTACCTACATAAAGCATCCCCACATTAGGAAAACAAACTCCTTCAAGACATGTTTATGTATTGTTTGCAGTAGACATTCCGTATGCATTGTTTGTATTTATTTATGATTACCTACAGAGAAAATGACAAAAAAAAGTCAATGTAACTTGTCGCTGACCTCCAGGTGGAAGGCCTTCAGATGTATTCATAGGAATGATTGAATGTAGAGTTGGATTTTGAGTGATTGAGATGATTTTTTGAAAAATAAGTTAATATAAAGTTTAAAGAGAGGCATTTTGCTGTTGGGTCACTAAATATTCTCTTCACCCGCTATAGGGGTCACACTGGGGGTATAAACATTTTTTTTGTATTCAATAAAACCATCATAACAATGGGGAAGATTTCTACAAAAAAGGAAAATGCATTTATGCTTTTGACGCTTTTGGCATGCCATTTATTCTCACATTTAACAAGCTCCTGGCTGCCCTCGTCCAACAGGAATGTGCAGGGTCCCTCTCATGCTCAGATCATGTTTCAATAGCAAGCACTGGGGCATTAAGACAATGTGGCGGCACCGGGAGGCTCAGGTAACACTGCTGACAGGGGGCAGAAAGGTTTAATGTTCAGCAGAATAGAGCACTGTTGATCGGTGCTTTGTGTAAATAAAAACTTTTCCTGCCAATCACATGATGGGCGAGTGCAGGTAACAAAGATGATCTGAACATAAAAGTGGCCCTTTATCCATAACTGAGCCTATTTGCAGCGTTGACCCTGCAGATTCTATTTTTGTTTGTTTGATTTTTACGAATAAAGTGCAAGCGTCAACACTTCTTGACTGTTTTGTTTATATTGAAAAAAAGGTATTGGGCACTTCACTCATTAGAAGTTAATGACAGTTGTTTCCTTGTCCGATGTCAGGGTCTAAGGACAGAGGGTGTCGTATTTATATTCTGTGTAAATTCCCCTGGGACAAATGTAAAATGTGCCATTGACTTTGTAATTTCCCATGGAAGGACTCACAAGCTACTCTGTGAGGCCTGCCTTTTCCTCGTCCTGCGTTACCTGAACAAATGTTTTTTTATTGCCCTGTGCAAGGGTGTGCTGGGAAAATGTCATGACCTACACGTGCACAGTCCAAGCGCAACAGCCATCAAACATTGAGACGGGGGTATCTTGAAATATCCAATAAATGTAGGGATTTTCTTTAGATCTGAGTCATTGTGCTCTTTCAGCCTTTAGCTTAGTAAACACTTTTTCTTTGTGACAATTTGCTGCAAGTTGTTCAGGCAGGGGCTATTATTATTATGCTGATTGTGATGGGCCATGTCAGCTGATACATTTGTATTTGTGTTTAACATGGCCTGATACATGGATGGTAAATAGAATGCCTTTAAATAGTGCATCTCGAGTCACCATCCACACACTGGTGGCAGAGCGGCCATTCAAGCTCAACGGGAACAAGAAACACTCGCACAGGCTGTGACATCACTGTGATGATGACCCATGAGCCGTGGATTCAGTGGGGCACGTTTTTTTTGTTCCTGAAGTAAATGTAATCAATTACACATATTGACAATTCCGTGCCCTTGCACACCAGCTTGCAGTTTCAGTGTGTGTTTTTCACTTTTCACAAGATATTGAAAGATTATGACTTGTCAGCTCATAAGTGGAACGTTGTTTAAACAGGAATTATACTTTTTTTTCCAACAAGGTAGACCACAAGCTAAAACAAATGTTTCTGAAGGTTTCAAAAACTAGGACAAATCGCATTGGTCTCTGTGCGTTGCTGGCTCTCTGACAAGGTTAGGGCTCAGATACCCCAAATATGTTCACTTCTCTGTTTTTCTCTGGGTCTGGTGGAGGAAATAATGATTTGATCCCTTGCCAATTTTGTAAGTGTACCCACTTACAAATAAATGAACAGTCTATAATTTGAATGGTAGGTTTATTTTAACAGAGTAAGAATATCAAAAAGAATATCCAGAAATGTACATAATATAAAAGATATAAATTGATTTGCATTTAACTGTGGGAAATAAGTATGTCATCCCCTTGCAACCAACAAGAATTCTGGCTCCCACAGACCGGTCACATAAGTCCCAGCCCAAACAGTCCAGTTTGATGGAAATGTTGTCGTCAGGTATGTCCTGGTGGAGTTATGTTTCCGTAGAGCACGTTCAACTTCCGTTAGCTCGTTCCTTTTATTATCCAGTGATCTTATGTTGCAGAAGATGAGACACAGCTTTTATCTCCCCCTTCTTACTCTGTCTGGTTTACCCAGTATCTTCTATGTTCTTCTCCAGATTTCCGTGGGGATAGCTGTTGTTCCGCCCATCATATCAGCCAGCTGTTCCCTGGTGTAAACAAGGCAGCTACTGTATATGCAAATCAGCATAAATTCAACAGGAAAAAATGAACAAGAATCTCTCTCCATACTCGTGTTCAGAGAGGGTGCAGCTTAAGAATTACTATAATAAGTTACTAATAGAAAAAAAGGTAAGTAAGCTAAAAGTTGAAAATAGTACAAATATGTCAGGAGCAACTGCAACAGGCTGCACTCCAATTGGTGTATGCATTCTATTATTGCAAAGATTAAGTATTACATTTACACAAAGTTGAGGAACTGGCAAAGATATCTTTAAAAATAAAGGTTGAAATAAAAACAGCAGATTACACTTGACTTTCAGTACCCAGCTCCATGGCGGTCCTACATTCAGCTTAATCATGAAACATCTTTTGTTAAAATATCCTATCTATCTTTCAAGATTTTCTTTCAAAATTCCTTCAGAGACTCTAACACTATATTCAACTGATCATAGTTATTGAATTAGAAGGGTAGCATTACATGTGACTACTAAACTGACATGTTTTAAGTAAAGTTTGTGGAGTCTACCTTTAATGGCAACATTCAGTACTCCAGAGAAGGTGTGTTAACTCAGTGGTCAGGTGATATATGTGCTGCTCGACCCTGATGAGATTAATTCTGCTGCTAAACCCACAGGTGCATCTATAAGCGCGCACACACACACACACACACACACACACACGGACCTTCATATAAAGCCACATCCTGCTTGGCAGAGCCTGGAGAGCAGCATCAGAAGAGTCCTTGTTGTGCTGCACTTCCCCTCAGTCTGGATGCAGCAGTAGAAAGATGCACTGTGTGTTTGTGTGGGACTCATGATAGAAGTAATTGGCAACTAAGTAAAAGCCTTACTCTTTAAGTGATGCCTTCCAATCCACAGCCATCTTCAGGCTGTTACACTTATCCTACCAATTCCTGATTTATAATGGAAAAATCATGTATTTATGTATCATTCTCAAAAGACCAGAGGCCTGTACTACACGAAGCTGGTTCAACCTAACCTGGATATGTTTGAGTCAGCCGGTTGGCCTAATCCAAAACATACGCGCTCTCGCTAAACGGTACTACGACGCGGGTTATCAAGTGGATCGCTCAAGCCAGCCGTGTCCTATCTAGTTAGGTGCGCGTTCACATGAAAGGGGTGGTATTTGGAGAATTCGACCAATCACAAACATGGAGAAGCGTACTGACAGCGCAGCGTCATACTTCCTGAATGAAAAGTGAACTTTAATATTAGTCAAATATGAAGTTAAACTTCCATAACTTAAACTCGCTGCACCTGCAATGTGAATACAGCTGGTAACAGAGCAAGTGTTTGAATGCGTACATTAACAGGTTTATGATATCACTGCCCCGTCTAAGACACCATCTGACTTTCATTACATTTGACTCGAGTGTTTCGTCAACTTAATGTGTTGCTTAAAATAATACTTCTGCATACAGTATGTGACACTGAGTGTTGCACGGCCAGATACGGCTCAGCTGACTCAGATAAGGAAATATATGATACATTATGATGTGATATGAATGATAATGGGACACATCGACGTCTGCACTCACAGTGCCGTGGACTGTACGTAATGTTACTTTGATCCGGTTACTTATGTTGTGGCAGATATTTAAGTAAGCTTTCTTAACGCTAATGTTATAATAGTCAGATTGCTCTGAAGATGGAGGTGATATTCTATTCATTTTCACGTTCACACAGTCGGTGATTTGAACTGCAACGGCAGTTTAAACTATTTCCTTTATCCTGTAATATGACTTGATCGCTTTAAACTCTGCACACTGTTGTTATCAGCTGTTCCACCATGGTTTCTACCTCAACCTGTAATAGATGTATCCTTATTGAAACGGTTACATTCAATGGAAAACAAAATCAATGTGCAGGCTTACGTGAACACTGTTCTACATGAACAATATGGGCAGTTTATACATTAAATAAATCAACAGTATAGTGGCGATATTCTTTCACACACAGTGACGTCACGAGCTACCAACAATGCATCACGCGCCATATATATATATATATATATAAATACGCCATTTTCCTGGAGGTGCAAATATCCTGGAAGTGCAAATATAAACAGCTAGCTTACGTAGCCAGGCAGAGCGCACTAGGTTTTTTTTTCTGAATTAACGACCGAAGAAATCGCTGCATGTCTTCGGATTACATCTCTGGACTTGAGGGGTGTGCTCTAGGTCGTTACCAGCGTAAACTAGAGCTGTGTGGGTTGTCGGATTGCCCTTACAGACTGCCTGCAGATGTATGGAAAAACGACCCTCGAAAGTGGCCTTCGTCGATTTTGGCTGCATCTACCTCTAATTTCTGGAAACACCAGAGAGGCTTCTCAATACTCAAATTTCCCCTCCTCGACTCCTCGGTCCTCCGGTAGTGACCCGGAAATGAATTTCAGCGCGCCATTTTGAAGGACGTCTCATTTCTCTAAATGCACACCGAGGACCGAGCATCGAGCGTCGAGGAGGCTCTCTGGATGAGCTATAACCGAGGATACACTGATGGTTCCTCCACGGCTCCTCCGCGGATGCATTTCCGGGAACGGTGGAGGCGTGACGCACGGCCGGACTTATCTCAGCCAATGACAGCTATGCATGCATCCCCTGGATATTATTTTAGAAACTGCTCTCATCGCGTCGCGATGTTTCCAGAGAGACCAGCTGTACGGTCCATGCAGAAAGCAGAGCAGTGTGTATAATATATATCACTCAGTATAACAGGCCTACTCTCTTTATTTGCTTTAGTTTAGTAGATATCTACAAACAAAGAGTCCATATTTTTCTAAGACCGTTTAGTGCTTCACATAATAAAATACACAACGGCTTATGCTTTTGGAGCTGTAGGTGTGTGTGGTACAGTGTGTAGGTGTGTGTTGTACAGTGTGTAGGTGTGTGTTGTACAGTGTGTAGGTGTGTGTTGTACAGTGTGTAGGTGTGTGTTGTACAGTGCGTAAATGCGGCGGACAGACGGGTCTCAGTTGGTTTGGTGTCCTTACTTTTAATAGGCTACTTGTAAATACAACTTTTGGCCCGTAATTTCAATTCCCCATTTCAGCGACCAGAGAGAGGGGGGGATATATCCAGTCTCTGATTGTGTTACGTTATTATGAGAGTGCTCTCATACTTTAAATTGTATATATTTATATAAATATATTTGTGTGTGTGTCCGCATCTGTAGCCTGTTATTGTCTCATTATACCGCACTCTCAATGAATTCAAAGTAAATATGTGGGGGAACAATGTTCAGCTGATCTAACAGAGATACAGCGCTATGACAAAACACTCGACAGCTGATGCAGCTGTTGCCACGTAATAATGAACGGACGTCTCTTTAAAATGACCGCTCAGAGGAGAGGAGTTCTCATTTCTTTAAACGTCTGCTGCTTCCCCTCCTCTCTCCTCCGCTCGCATCTCCTGTGGGCGGGTCTAAGTCTCGAGGAGAGGAACCGAGGAGGGGAGTCGAGGAGGGGAAATTTAAGAATTGAGAAGCCTCTAAGATCTGATTGGTTGCTTTCTTTTCTAACACAAAACCACTGAAATGCGTAGTGCATGGTCCGAGAAGGACAAACAAATCAACGTAACACTGTAATATTACAGATCAACAACACAGATACAATTCTCATTTATTCATTGTAGGCTATATACATTTTATTTATATAATTAAATCGATTTTTTTGTTTGTTTTATCTGAGTGTTCCAGGGTATTCTCTGAATACCTTGAAGGCCCTGACGGTTCGCCACTGCTAACCACTGATTAGGTAGTGCTCCCGATCTAAGTCTGTAGATGTCTGGACTGTAGATGTCCTTTAACTCCTCCGGTGACTTTCTTTTATTTGAAGATTGTTTTTTGCCCGGCGCTTGGCCGGTCACTGCTGGTAGGCCTATTAAAAACATTTTTGGCGAATGGTTAGGTGGCGCGATAGTCTGTAGTGAAGGAGCGTGCTCCCGCTCACGGGAGTCTGCTCACGCTGCGCTCCGCAGCAAACAGCTGTTTGCTTTTCACCTAACAACTCACAGAACGATATGTTGTAGCGTTGATAAACGAAACAATTTAACTAAATTGCTAGTCAAAATACCTATACCACAGGACCATTTTTTTTAAAGCAATATTTTTAGTGGCCCGAGCGGACAAGTGGAAAGTAGGCTACGTTATGCTGGCCCGGGGTGTCTAAATACTGCTTCCGGGCCAGCGGGCCATTTATAATGTCGAGCCCTGGCCGGTTACCGGCCGGCCCACATTATCCGACCGGCCCACTTCAGTACCGGCCCATCAGGATTCGTCCCGAACGTCCCGATGGCCAGTCCGCCCCTGGTCAAGGCAGATAAAACAATGACCAGTACAGGAATTATTCCACAGCGAGCTGTAGCCTGTGTAACAATGTTCGCAGACATATGGAGAGCCTAAAAACCCCTTCAAGTTTGTAATCCCATAGTAATGGTTTTTGAAGAGAAACAAAAACACAGTTTTGTCTCGTTTGGGGCCGTCTGTTTGGAATGTACAGAGGGCACGATCTACATCGCCTCTGTAAAACACCACAATCTTGCATTTTAACCTGTTAAGCCCGAGAGACCCCGGTAACGGGGGCCTCCTGCAATATCTTGCAGAAAACAGTGTCTGAGGGCATGTTCATTTAATAAACTATGAATGTTTTATATCCACGTAACGGAAAGAAACTCATCTAACTGATCATTTTAATTTTTTATTTTTTTTAAAACCCTACAATGCTAACGCTGAGCCTCTGAATCAGCAACGAGCGAAAAATGCTAACAGATGACTGCACCGAAATTCATTTTGCACGGTGGAAACTGGTAATTCAGCATTGGCTGAGGCTTTGCTAACATTATTTGGTCCATTCAGATGGAGTACTTCGTCTGCGAGCTGATTTAAAAGCCCGAGACCGGGGTAAGTTTCAGAGTTTTGGTAGCAGTCTAGCACCCATTCCAATGCGCTATCTAATGTTGTTGGATAGCTTGAGTTTGTTTCTGAGGGGGTGGAAGGTGCGTCATTTAACTCACTGATATTGTCTGAATACTGAGGAAATGACTATTAGCTTATTTATATCATTTATACAATGAAGAAAAGACATTTCTCTATCTGTGTGAGGGTTTGTTTCTGAGGGGTTGGAAGGTTAGTTTACTGCTGGTTCTTCGCCATTTAACTCGTTAATATTGTTTGAACAATGAGGAAAATACATTTCTATATCGTTAAATCATCCATGTTTGACCGTTTATGAAATCACCCCAAAAAAACAAAAACAAAATCGAAAATACATTTGTCACAGCTGAAGAAACATTTCACACCGCTTTTTTACATTTATGGACATAAAGCCAACATACCGTTCGGATACATCAGTAGCAATTTACATGAGACCCCCTCCAGCTTATTCAGTTGGTGTGACCATAAAATTGACAGTAACAGCAGTGGGGCTCCTCTTGATAATAGGGGGGTAGATCTATACAGAAATAAAGACAGAGAAAAAAAGAGGGATAAGTATTTGAAAACACAGGATTATACATTTAACAACAATTCATTTAGCGATCATCTTATAAAATAACCATAAAAAGTCATTTACCGGTATGATAACTCGTCTGGAGTGTGTCTGTGAGTGAAATATCACACCGGCATGTTATAACACCTCAACCCTCACATCAAAGGACAGACATCAAAGGCTAATTAGATTAGACAACAAAGGCGTTACTACAGGGGGGCATTTCACACCTACACGCTATAACACATCATCCCTCACATGGGGGGTGTGACAGGAAGGGGTGACAGGCAGGGGTGACAGGGGACGGGGTGCGAGACAGTCTCATACACACAACTTCAAAGAGACTGCCTTAATCAACACATAGATTAACATCAAAGGCTTATAACACGCCGGTGCGATATCACACCTGCATGTCATAACACCTCAACCCTCACATCAAAGGACAGACATCAAAGGCTAATTAGATTAGACAACAAAGGCGCTACTACAGGGGGGCATTTCACACCTACGTGTGATTACACCTCACCCCTCACATCAAAGGATATCACACCTACGTGTGATAACACCTCAAACAAAGGGAGGCAGGACTTAGTGCATTAGCATAATTGGGGGCGGGCCCACCTGTCACTTTGTATGCATACTAATGTGATGAATGCCGCATGAATATAACTACTCAGGTTGCTGAGGCCTCAAGATCCATCAGAGCCCAGTGGTCATAGAGGAGAAGTGTGTCTGCATAGCTGATGCTGACACCACTCTTGTGCAGAGTTTCTACCAGATCTTTACTCCTCGTCATGCCATGGACATTGACGCCCATGTTAATAGCAGTGGTAGTGCGCTGTCCTGTAATGTGGTAGGTGATCATGGAGGCCAGACTGAGTGTGGCAGGGCTAATGTCAGCAGTTTCTCAGGCTGTTATAGCCAGGTCAAAAGCTTCAACAGCAACTCCCATACCTCTTCACCTTCCTCGAGATGATCAATGCGAGGTGGCCAGGGGACAGTAGTTGTGTCTTTGATCTTCTTAGATAACCGCTGTGCCAGGTTCTGGAGCAGCTGCTCATCACTGATGCCAAGGGTTGAGATGGCAGCCTCAATGTAGTCACCTCCTCCCCCAACATCATAGACCCACTGGCTCTTGTTCATTTGATGTCTCTCTTTGAAGCCTTTTGCCTCTTGATACTCATTAATGAGCAGGCCCTTGACATACGACGATTTGACATCACCCACTTCATAGCCATAGTCACCGACAATGCGTTTGTATTCTGCTAAAAGAGACTGCAGTGAACGGATCTCTTGCTCAGTGAAGATGATGGAATCCACGTGTGTCAAACGAACAAATTCCTTGCCTCTGAGAGAGACACATTCTGAAGATGCATTGCATTATCCGGCTTGAAGTGTGTGTGGTTGACGTACTTCCTCCAACAAGCATGGTGGTACATTATATAATTTGCGAAAGGATCAGACGTTGACTCGATGAGCCGTGTGAGGCGATCCCTCAGGTCCCCATCTTCTATTAGGACTGGGTGGCGCTTGAAAGAGCGCCATGCTGAGTGGGTGTTGAGTCTGAACAGTGTACCCCACATACCAGTGTGCGAAAAAGCGCACGTCCCACCGCCCCTATTTTTGACAAATTATTGATAAATTCTGCTTACTCATAACTCATTCAAATTGTCCGTGTCCGCCGTTGTTGTTTGCAACCGCTTTACGTTTCCTTTGTACTCACTTACGTCGTGTCGTAAAACTGTGTGAAAATGTAAAATATGATGGCGAAGAAGAAGGTTCTAGTGGCCCCAAGAGGGCAACAAAAGATTTATTTGTTTTCTAAGAAGGTTTGTACACATAATTATCACGGTTGTAAAATTGTGTGTTAAGTTAACAAGGAAAATAATTGAAATAAATTCTGTCAGAAAATAGTGGATTAAGGGCTTGAAAGGGGACTTTTATTAATCCCTGTGGGGAAATTTAGTAGGCTTAGTTCAAACAGCAACAGGATCAGGGTGAAAAACAGGACAGCACAGATTCACACAGGTTGATCAAATCAAAAATAAAATCGAAGATACAAATAAAAATTATGAAAAACTATAATTAATAAAAAATAATAATAAAAAAGGGGTAGGCCTTTTTTTTTTAAAGGGGGGGATTGAAAGGGGGTCTTTATGGGGGGCATATCAAATTATTTCAGAAAAAAAAACCCAAAAATGCAGAAAGGTTTGTGGGGTCTACGAGTACCTAAAATTCATGTTGACAAAAATCTATAATTTGTCTGCAAGAACAGGAGTCTGAACAACAGCCTGAACATGCTGAAACGAGTCCTCAGAAAGTCCCAGTGTGTGAGCAGAACGATGGCCCCCCCAGTCACGAGAAAGCCTCTGCTAAAAGGCCATGTTCCGTTATCTCACCAATGGCTGGTCCATCTAAAAAGGCCAAAAGTGACATCACCCTGACACCCAAGAGGAAAAGAACATTTATTGAGACTTGGAGAACCCAGTTTCTGTGGGTAAGATGTGTGGAAGACATCATGTTCTGTGAGTTCTGCAGAGAATATCCATCCATTGCTGACCACAACAGTAAACTGTACGAGGGTCAAAACGCATTGAGACACTTCAGTCACACGAGTCCAGCAAATATCACCTTCTCTGCATTCAAAGGAAAGAGGTCACAGAGAAAGGCACAGGGCCAATGTGTGTGGCTCTCAAGAAGCAGGCAGAAAATATGGACGACCAACTGAAACCCATGTTCAACACAGCGTTTTATGTCGCCAAACAAAAGCTGCCTTTCCGTTCGTTTGAGGGCCTCATCGAACTTCAAGAGAAGAATGGCATTAATATGCTGACACAGTACCGGAACAACTAGGGGTGCAAGGCATTTGTGCAGGCCATTGCAGAAGTCGAGAAGGACAGAGTTTCTGAAGACCTCAAGACTTCAAGATTATTCGCTCTGATGGGAGATGGATCCACGGATATATGTTAGGTAATTATTCTTTTTAATTATTTTGTAAGAGCATATAGTGTCTTATTTAAGTTACATTTTATCTCCAAAAGGGCCTTTTGTTTATGAGTGATTAATTCACAATCATTTTATTGATGCATTTTATTAGTTTTAATTTTCAGTTAACTTAAAAGTTTGTAACAGGTAAAGTATATAAATAAATTGTTTAAAGAAAATGAAGGCGAAGTTGCTTTTTAGTGTTCTTAGTCTTAACAAAAAGGTGAAGGCAACACTGGTGTGGGAAGGCAAAGCCAAATCATTTTACATTTTTTTATTGCACTTTATTGATGTACTTTATTTATTTTCTATCCTCAGGTATGTCAAAGATGGACTTCCAACCACAGAGTTCATTGACATCATGGCTGTAAAGTCAGCTGATGCTAATGGTGTGCTGGCAGCCCTCCTCGAGGCACTACATCATGTCGACCTAACAGATGGAGACATAAAGAAGAAAATAATAGCCTGCACATTTGATGGTGCCAGCGTTAACCAAGGTGCAAGGGAGGAGTTATTGTGAAGTTGCGGGAATTGTTGGAGTATGTGCTCATTTAAATTTGGTGTGCTCCACATAAGCTGGAGCTGTCGCTCCTAGATGCCACCAAAGCCACTGACTTCATTGACATCGTAGAGAAAGGAGTGATATAATATTCGGATATTCGGGTACAGCCCTAGAATGTATAAATAAATACTAGTGACAGTGACGTGAGCAGTTATGTGGAGATGTGACATGCAACGCGGATGTAAAGAGAATGTTGTGTTCATTCTCAGAATAAATGCCAGAAAACACCCCAGATGCTTCACTGTCGTTTCCTGAATGATAACAGGTCGCTTACGGTTGTGACCCGTTATCCCCATGGTTATCCCCCGGTATACCCTAGTCAGCGCCCCTAGTTACACCAATCAGCGTGTGATTACCGTACAGCCAATCACAATGCGTGACGTCATTGGTAAGCGACGGACCCCGAACACATATGGTAGGGCGCAGGGGCGGCGGGTACTGTAGGCTAGGGAAGGCTAAGCCTTCCCAAATATTTGTGTCACTGCATCCTGGTAAAATAAAAAATATAATGTAGCCTATAATCAGGGCTGCACATAACTGGTGCGCAGGTGCGCATGCGCACCTCCGCCAAAGAAAGAGCACCGGGTCATTTGAAAAAAGGCGCATTTGCGTACCAAAATTGAGAGAGGGAGAGGGAGAGGAAGAGAGAGAAGAGAGAAGAGAAAAGAGAGGAGAGAGAGAGAAAGATATTTGCGAGTTGCATATGAACTCAGGGTTGGCCCGTAGCACTGGCGTTATAGATGTTCGCCTAGGGCGCCAGATCTGGGGAGGCGCTGCGCTGGCAGCTCTGGGAGGGAAACAAACATTTTTGACCGTTGGGGCTCATCCTAATTTTCGGCCTTGATGTAACAATATTCATAATTTAGTAAATGTAACACCCTTTTAACCCCGGTTACACGTTTCATTTGCCCTGTAAGTGATGAAAATGGGGGATGTTGGCTTATCTGGCGCCCGCAGCTCACAGCCAAAATGCGAGGGAGAGAGAGAAGGGCGCACCGCCCGGTGTTGTTATTAGAATCTGGTGCTAGCTGCTCTAACGGATATAAGAAGAAGATGTTTCTACAATAATGTGGAGGGAGAGTCCTCTCCAGTCAGACTGAGAGGCTGATACTACAGCTCAGTGAGGTAAAGGACTCTGAGTGTTTAGATAGTTCACTTTAGTCTAAGTTCAAACAGTTTGGTCACAATTTATGTAAACACATATTTCCAAGGCACTCCTTTATAATTATTGGGATAAACAGGTTTGAAATTATTCCAACGCATACTATAGGACAGTAAACAAAAATATCCTTTAAAACTGGAGAGACAAAAAATAAATAAAATGCATACATAAATAAATGTTAAGGTAAAATAAGATATGAATGAACAACACAAATAAAATAAGTTACATTCATTTGTTATTGGCTATGGTAGGTTATTGGTTATGTTCACATACTTATTTGATTACATCCACTTGTCTAAGATGATAACAGAGACTTTCGACCCAAACCCAGCTGTTGACTTGTGGATGCAAGCAGCTAATCACAGACTCAACCAGAGAGAAAGAAGTAGGCCTACATCATCAGCTACCATGTCTGACAGAGAGGAAGACAGTGAGGAGAACAGTCAGGAGGGTAGTGATGACAGCTTGTAGGATTACTGGTCGTGCTAATGTTGTCTTGTGTTCACCTCTGCATGTGTGTTCTGTGTTCACCTCTGCACGTGTGTTCTGTGTTCACCTCTGCATGTGTGTTCTGTGTTCACCTCTGCATGTGTGTTCAGTGCCGTGTGTCTGGCACATAAAGTCAAGACCCCCTCAAAAGTTACGGTTTATTTCATTTTAAGGATGAGCACCAAGCAACATCTCCAGGTGCTCCTTTGAGAACCAGGGCAAAAAAGTTATGTGCACCCCTGCCTATAATGTGTCTTTGACATTAGCGCTGCAATGTGCCCTGTACTACGAAGCTAGTTCAACAGACCCATGATATGTTTGAGTTATCTTAACTAACCCTAACAAACGAGATCTCGCTAAGCGGTCCTACGACGCTGGTTATCAACTCGGTAAATCAAGCCAGGGTTTCTCTCTCCAGCACGTGAAAGGGGCGGGGTTAGCTACATTTGACCAATCACAACAGGGACAAGCGTCATACTTCATTAATGAAAAGTAAACTAATATTAGACAAATATTAACTTTAAACATCCATGACTTAAACATATAATCCAGGATACAAGCCACATACAGTAGTTGCACCTGCAAGGTGAATATATAACAACTTGTTAAAAAATAAATAAACTACAGTGTTTGAATCAATGCGTACAGCAGTTTTATGATATCACTGCCCCATATAAGACACGAGTGGATCTGACTTTAATTACATGAGTGTTTCGTCAACTTAATGTGTTGCTTAAAATAATACTTCTGCATACAGTATGTGTGACAATGTAGCCTAAGTGTTGCATGGCCAGATACGGCTCGAGAAGCTGACTTTTTATATAATATTGTTTTTATAATATATGACGGAAATATATGATATATTATGATATTATATGATCGATGATCTGATTGATGATGTGATATGAATGATAAGTGCGACACGTCGGCGTCTTCTCTGCAGGCTCCTGCAGTTTAAACTGTATTTCCTTTATCCTGTAATATGACTTGATAGATTTAAACCCCGCACCACACTGAGCTCTGATCGGTCAGCAGGCGGTGCTTTCACTGAGTTGATCTCTTTTCTATAAACGCCGGAGGCGGGCAGCGTCAGGTAAAAAAAGTTATTTAGCCTTCCCAAACCTGAGCCTCACGTGCCGCCTATGGTAGGGCGAACACATATGGTACTGACACCAGGCAGCGCGGTCCCGTGGGTTAGATGCACGTTCATAATGCCGAGGAAAATAACTCTCAGAATAACGTTATTAGCACATTTTACAACTTGAGGACCGAATGTTTTTAATAAGGGCTATACAAACGTTCATACTGGGTAGTTTATTTAGTTTAAAAAAAAGTATCCAACGATGTACAGACCACTCTTTCCCCATGTAAGTCAATGTGAAAAAGTGTTTCCGGGCCCAGCAACCTAACGGAAGTGTAGTACCGCCGTTTGGCAACAACGAATATTCTCATCAGAGTCCGGCGCACTTCCTGGGGGCTTGTAAGGAAGTGGCAGATTTCTTCCGGCTGTGTATTTTCAAATTCTAGTGCACTCAAGCTGGTTTCTCCAAAATGACCTACCCCACCTTTAAACGAGTATAATGAGAAAATAAAAGTGAAGAGTATCTTTTCAACATTTAATTAAATCACTTTGCTGTGAACTGGTTGAACTAAGAGTTACTTCATATGAAGGCTGTGTGATAATTAGTGTGAATGCTGTGCCACAGCATTCCACTATAGTACTTCAAATCTTTATTCTTCCCCTTAAACTTATTATTTCAGCCAATATTTTTGTCTCTCCATAACTTCAGCTTATTTTCAACTACAGAAACCATTCAAATATTAAACTATTCAGCCTGTTCAGGAATCAATGAGAAAAAATATGTTGTACTTTTTGAAATATTCAGCTTTTTAAACTCTTTTTTTTAACATTGAAGTCAATGGGAGATGCCTTCAAATCCACTTTTCCTACACTTTGCGCCAAATGCTACTCCTTCCACATATTTTCAGCTAGACACTTCATTCCAATTTTCAAATGATCACAAGACATTCAGCTATTCAATTCAGATTTTTGATATCTTTTACACGTTTTGAGATATTGAATTTAGTTTGGAGCTTAGCAGAGAGGCCTTTTTCAGATTTTAACATTAGAGTGGATGGAGCAGCTCGTTAAGTCTAGAGTGCTTTGATCTGAAAACAGAGTGGAGCAGTGCCTGAAATTCTCCCCCCAAAATGTTTTAAACTTGCCATAATTCCCAAACCCTACACTCCTCAGACATATTTTTCATGAAAAACGTAGGAAAACCTCTCCTAGGTTGGAAAATAAAAAAAATTAAGAACAAATATTAAACAAAATGCCTCTTGAGTGCATGAAGAGAGAAAAGGTCCAGCTAGCTCCCAATTGATTCCCATGATAAATTGTTCCGGATCTTTCTTCGGAACAGAGAGAAGTACACTTTAGACAAACTGCTCCCATCTCCACATTTTACACACAAAACCCAAAAGAAAAACATATTTCAGTTCATTGGGGTTCCCTGATGCTCACGGTCTGGTACTTTTTTGATAGGAGCCATAGTTTTTGAACAGGTGGCAAAATTGTCAGATATACTCCTCAATGCATTCTTATGGGACTCAGTGCTGCAGTTGGTTGTCATGGTGTTGCTGGGCAGATTGGAGCCACACACACACACCTGAGTGACATCATCCAATCAGAGCAGACACCATGGAAACCTTTGATCTCTGGGTTTACACACACAGGTGTTTGTAAACATTCAATCACTACTACTTACATTTAATATCTTTATTTAACTCCTTCAGCCTAATTTCAGCTGCAGGAACCATTCAAATATCAAACTATTCAGCCTTTTCAACACATGATGGGAAACTTTCAACTTTTTCAAAATATGTTATACTTTTTAAAATATTCAGCTTTTTAAAGTCTTTTTTTAACATGGAAGTTATTGCAATGCATTTGAGCTGTACCAATTAACACACACACACACACACTCTCTCTCTCTGTCACACACACTCTCTCTCTCACACACAGACACACACATACACACACACACTCTCTCACACAGACACACACACACACACACACACACTCTCACACACAGACAAACACACACACACACTCTCTCTCTCACACACACACACACACACACACACACACTATCTCTCTCTCTCTCACACACACAGACACACACTCTCTCTCTCTCACACACACACACACACACACACACACACACACACACACACACACACACACACACACACACACACACACACACACACACACGACTCTCCTTTTATCCTCCTGAAGAAGCCTCAGTGGCGAAACGTCGAGGAAACCCCCTCCTCTCCCTCTACTCTTTTAAATACCTTTTGGTTCTTTTAAAACGTACTTTTATCCATTTATAAAACTTCTTTTTTTGTTTTATATCTTTTAATTTATTTTATGATCGTTTTTAACGGCTCTGCTCACAGGGATATTTTTAACAACTATACATGCAGCAAACAAACTTCA